>NW_021824433.1:0-18682 GCF_006345805.1 Octopus sinensis | reverse complement strand
GTCGACTGTGCAAGCTCCCCAGAGACAAGAAAATCCTTATGAGACACAGAATGTCTCGAACCAGTTGAATAGAGAACTGAAGGATAGTAAAAACGCTAAATTAAGACTGACGCTGCTGGAGATTGAAAACAAAATTAAACTCTCCCATGAAAATGAAAGGGCACAGAAGAGAGCTGTAGAAAGCATAAAAAACAAAGCCCAAAGGCTTTCTATAAATTTACTCTTTTACTCTTTTACTTGTTTCAGTCATTTGACTGTGGCCATGCTGGAGCACCGCCTTTAGTCGAGCATATCGACCCCAGGACTTATTCTTTGTAAGCCTAGTACTTATTCTATCGGTCCCTTTTGCCAAACCGCTAAGTTACGGGGACATAAACACACCAGCATCGATTGTCTCGCGATGTTGGGGGACAATCACAGACACACAAACGTATACACACACACACACACACACACAAAACATATATATATACATATATATGATGGGCTTCTTTCAGTTTCCGTCCACCAAATCTACTCACAAGGCTTTGGTCGGTCCGAGGCTATAGTAGAAGACACTTGCCTAAAGTGCCACGCAGTGGGACTGAACCTGGAACCATGTGGCTGGTAAGCAAGCTACCTACCACACAGCCACTCCTACGCCTATACAAGTAACATGCCTCCCCGGCGGGGAATCGAACCCCGGTCTCCCGCGTGACAGGCGGGGATACTTACCACTATAGTACTGTTGCTAAGGAAACCGCAACAGTACAGTATAAAATAGGACCTCTGTTCCAATTGAATGGCTCACTGACTGCGGACCCCGAAAGGATAAATGAAGTGATCAGTATGCAATTTTAAAGTGTCTTTATCTCTCCACTGAGTCACATGCAGATAAAAAAAAACCCCAGCTGATTTCTTTGACTATGCAATCCTGCAGAAAAAGACGGCAGCTATTACCTACATTGACGTTGAAGAGGAAGATGTAATAGTGGCCATAGACGAAATGAGCTCAAACTCAGCAACCGGCATCGATGGTTTCCTATCTATTCTCTTAAAGTCATGAAAACAGGAATTAGCGGGACCACTTCTGATACTCGGATGTTTTCGGTTTGAGCGGCAGTTTTTAGCATAATTTCTAGGTAACTAAAAAATTTTTAACTTGGTATACTAGTAGAATGTGTATATAAAACATCTTTTTCTCTTGGCTTTATTGAGAAAATTCTATAGTTTGTAATATATTTGTTCTTTTTTTTTTCTTCAATTTCTACAATTTCAACCAATCAATGACCGTCTATTGAGATAAAATGCATTCTGTGCCGTATCAATATGTCCCTTGTTTAAGAAACAGATTGGGTTTATTTACATTTCTGAAGAAAAAAAATACCCTTCCCCCCACCCCTAGCCCCAACCATAACCCTAAAACAGATTGAAATGAAATAGATCGATACTAGGGTCACAATTATGGGTGACAATTTCATATGACACCGCTAGAAAAAACTGCCGTTCAAACCGAAAAGATCCGGATACTCTTCCAGAATTTCGTTGCAAATGGTAAACTTCCCAAAAAGCTAAAAGAAGGCAGAGCAGAGGCTAACAACTACAGACCCATCTCTTTGACTTCACATATCAGCAGAGTCATGGAGCGAATCGTTAGAAAGAAACGGATAACATTCCTAGAAGAAAATGACTTGCTGAACGATGGAAGTCAGCATGGCTTCCGTCCAGGCAGAGATTGCTTCACACAGCTCTGACGGCATTATGACTGAGTCCTGAAGCAGCTGCTTGACCGTTCAAATGTCGATGTGATATATCTTGACTTTGCAAAGGCCTTTGACAAAGTTGATCATATGTCACAAGTTGCGAAGCCTTGGTTATAGCTGGTAAACTAAGAGAGTGGCTGCATGACTTCCTAAACGATAGTAGCCAGACAGTTGCAGCCAATGGTGCACTCTCTAGGAAAGCACAAATTTTGAACTTTGTCCCCCAGGGAACTTTTTATGGACATTACTGTTTATAGTAACCCTGAGACATGTCCACTGTCACTCAGACAAAGAAGATTGCCACAGTCCAGCAGATGAAGCATAGAGAGAGAGGCTGAAAAAACTACGGCTCTACTCACTAGAGCGCAGACGTGAGAGATATGTAATAATTTACATGTGGAAAATACTGGAAGGGTTAGTACCTAATTTTTGCATCAAGCGTTATATGAATTCTCGTACTGGACGCCATTGCATAGTACCGAAGGTACCGTCCAATGCATCTGATATAAGAACCATGTACTGCAATAGCCTAGGGCTCAGAGGACGACAGCTCTTCAACGCTTAGCGAAAACAAGTGAGAAACTTACACGATATAAATGTGGAAATCTTTAAAAAGAAACAGGACACTCTCCTATCCACAATACCAGACGAACCAATGGCTCGACATGACGCATAGTTGAGGGCAGCAGTGTCAAATTCCCTCATGCATCAGATAGGCCATCGATTATTTTGATGGGGTCGCATCAGTCGGAGGAGAGGAACAACGAAAAGATTGTAGATATTTATATTATATATATATTATAGATTGTAGATTATATATATATTAATATATATATATATATAATATATATATATATATATGTGTGTGTGTGTGTGTGTTGTGTGTGTGTGTGTTTGTGTAATATAAATATATTCTTTTGTGTTTTCAACCAGGTGGCTATGGTCATGCTGGAGCACCACCATTAATTTCTTTTCACTCTTTATTTTGTACCCTCTCTACAATCTTATAGATAGATAGATAGATAGAGAGAGAAGAGAGACAGACAGACTGACAGATACATTTATATATACAATATTATACATGTATACATATATATTTATATATATATATATATATATAATATATATAATATAATATATGTGTATGTATATATATGTAATATATATGTTATATATATATATATATTTATATATATATATACCAATTAAGGACTGAGCACGAAAAGGTGGCAGTCAACATGCTAGATATAGACGCCAAATCGCCATTCTCCACAAGGATTATGTTCTCAAATAAAAATAAAATTCAGCACGACCTAAAGCAATGGATGAGACAAAAAAAAAATACTAAGTGGAATAATTACCTACGTACTGCAGTTTCAGCTATTAATATCACAAGGATATCTGTAGCTTCATCAGCGTAGTCTGTTATGAGCATAATATGCTGTACTAGATGAAAAACGGTACCGAAGTCCCGCATGCAAAAAGTACAACCTATTACGTTCGGATGTATCTTTCGAATGCCTCTACTTTTGGCGCGCTGATAATCGAAAAACTAGCCTGCAGCCAATAATTAGCAGCAGTCAATTTATCGGTTTGAGAACATATATTTCATATTTAAAAATTAAGGGTAGAAATTGATATTAGTCAATTAAAACCAGTGGTCTAGCACATTAAAAAGAATCCGAAGATTAAAATATTTATATATACCAATTAAGGACTGAGCACGAAAAGGTGGACAGTCAACATGCTAGATAGACGCCAAATCGCCATTCTCACAAGGATTATGTCTCATAAAAATAAAATCAGCACGACCTAAAGCAATGGACGAGACAAAAGAAAAATACTAAGTGGAATAATTACCTACGTACTGCAGTTTCTGTGATATTAATAGCTGAAACTGCAGTACGTAGGTAATTATTCCACTTAGTATTTTTCTTTTGTCTCATCCATTGCTTTAGGTCGTGCTGAATTTTATTTTTATTTGAGAACATAATCCTTGTGGAGAATGGCGATTTGGCGTCTATATCTAGCATGTTGACTGTCCACCTTTTCGTGCTCAGTCCTTAATTGGTATATATAAATATTTTAATCTTCGGATTCTTTTTAATGTGCTAGACCACTGGTTTTAATTGACTATATCAATTTCTACCCTTAATTTTTAAATATGAATATATGTTCTTCAAACCGATAAATTGACTGCTGCTAATTATTGGCTGCAGGCTAGTTTTTCGATTATCAGCGCGCCAAAAGTAGAGGCATTCGAAAGATACATCCGAACGTAATAGGTTGTACTTTTTGCATGCGGGACTTCGGTACCGTTTTTCATCTAGTACAGCATATTATGCTCATAACAGACTACGCTGATGAAGCTACAGATATCCTTGTGATATTAATAGCTGAAACTGCAGTACGTAGGTAATTATTCCACTTAGTATTTTTTTTTTGTCTCATCCATTGCTTTAGGTCGTGCTGAATTTTATTTTTATTTGAGAACATAATCCTTGTGGAGAATGGCGATTTGGCGTCTATATCTAGCATGTTGACTGTCCACCTTTTCGTGCTCAGTCCTTAATTGGTATATATAATATTTTAATCTTCGTTCTTTTTAATGTGCTAGACCACTGGTTTTAATTGACTAATATCAATTTCTACCCTTAATTTTTAATATGAAATATATGTTCTCAAACCGATAAATTGAACTGCTGCTAATTATTGGCTGCAGGCTAGTTTTTCGATTATCAGCGCGCCAA
Organism: Octopus sinensis; assembly: GCF_006345805.1. NCBI lineage: Eukaryota > Metazoa > Mollusca > Cephalopoda > Octopoda > Octopodidae > Octopus > Octopus sinensis. The sequence continues at coordinate 14,190 of NW_021824433.1, read as the reverse complement.
AAGTAGAGGCATTCGAAAGATACATCCGAACGTAATAGGTTGTACTTTTTGCATGCGGGACTTCGGTACCGTTTTTCATCTAGTACAGCATATTATGCTCATAACAGACTACGCTGATGATGAGCTACAGATATCCTTGTGATATTAATAGCTGAAACTGCAGTACGTAGGTAATTATTCCACTTAGTATTTTTCTTTTGTCTCATCCATTGCTTTAGGTCGTGCTGAATTTTATTTTTATTTGAGAACATAATCCTTGTGGAGAATGGCGATTGGCGTCTATATCTAGCATGTTGACTGTCCACCTTTTCGTGCTCAGTCCTTAATTGGTATATATAATATTTAATCTCGGATTCTTTTTAGTGCTAGACCACTGGTTTTAATTGACTAATATCAATTTCTACCCTTAATTTTATATTATATATATTATATATATATATACATACATAAGTACGTACATACAAACATACACACACACATTCACATACACACACACATATATCTGTATGTGTGCATATAAAAGAATACATATATATGTATATATAAATATAGGCATGCTTGCATATAAATACATATAAATATATGTACGCTTGCAAATATGGAAACCTATTATGTATGCAAACGTGCCAATCTCAAACACTTCTGAATTTGTACAAAACCAAGGTAAATCTATTCTTTGGTGTTCATAGGAAATTTTAAAGAAGGGATTAAAAGATTCCAACGGTATGACAGAAGTGAAATAGAATTTTATAAAAGAACTAGCAGTATCGCCCGGCGTTGCTCGGGTTTGTAAGGGAAATAACTATATAAGCATTTTTAGAGAGTTATAGCCAAAAAATAGCCAAAAAATGAAAATAAATTATAGTAAATTTTTTTTTAAATCGTTGATTCATCGTAGACATTTTTAGAGAGTTACTTCCCTTATATTTAAAAAATATGCGTTAAAATGGAAAAAAATTATGGTAAATTATTTTTAAAATCGTAGCCTCATCGTAGACGCGCGATATGAATCACGACTATAAGATACCCGGTTTTGGTTAAACTGCACCGCAAAATGTGGGAGTAGTTAGGAATCTAAATCGAAGGGGACAGACACTCACACAACTACAGTTTTATATATAAAGATGTGTTATACCATAAAAAAAACAGATATGGTAAATGGCTTGTTCTGCGACCATGCATATTTACATCGAGTTATTTTCTCATCCATTCAGTTAGTATCTAAAGATAGCTGTTGTCAATCAAGTCGCCATTTGTAGCTATGTCTAGCTGTTAGGGTTGACCAGCATTTCAAGCTTTGATGCTTGCAATGTAGTAATGGCCGATCTAGTGTAATTAGTCGCAGGAGACATAATTTGAAGATCCAGTAGATAAAGATAACTAGATAGATAGATAGATAGATAGATAGATAGATAGATAGATAGATAGATAGATAGATGGATGGATGGATGGATGGATGGATGGATGGATGGATGGATGGATGGACGGACGGACGGACAGGTGGGTGGGTGGGTGGATGGATGGATGGATGGATGGATGGATGGATGGATGGATAGATAGATAGATAGATAGATAGATAGATAGATAGATAGATAGATAGACAGATAGATAGATATGTTTCTTTATTAGCCACACAGGGCTGCACACAGACGGGACAAATTACAAGGTAGAGCTTTTCTTTTGGGGATAAAAAAGGGGGGTTGGTTTTCGATCAAAAGGGATCGTAAAAGGAAAGAAAGAGGAAAGCAAAAAAGGGGGGGGTAAAAATAAAAGGAAAAAGAAAAATCGATCAATAGGGATCGTTATCAAAGAAATGTCAATATAAAATGTAAAGGAGAAGACAGGTGAGGTTTACCCGTGAAACGGAAAAGACCACGGTAACCTCGGTCAATGAAGTCACATGTTACATTTTTTTTTACAAATAAGTAACTCTCTGTATTAAATGTTTACCGTTCATAGGATCATGTTCAAGGTGGCTTCGTCATTCATACGTGTCATCCTTGCTACATTTACCCATCTTTTTTTAAAACTTTCACTAGACAAAACTTGCCTCTCTACTCTCACTTTCCTCTTCAAGTGATACTTGAAGAAGTTGATGAGAGATTGACCAGAGAGGAAAGTGTTTGTCTCTAATCCTTTCAGGCGTGTCCACCAGATACATTCTTTCGCCATAGCCACAAGTATGATAAAAATAGCTCTTTCGGCTGATAAACCGACACGTCCCACACGTGACAGCAGTCGTTCGACATAAGTCCACAGGTCGGAGATTGTTGGACACTGCACGATTGCGTGCAGAACGGTTTCGTCGCTCTGACCGCATCTCGGGCAGGTCGGTCCCGTGTTTCTCGAGGCTACAGTAGAAGACACTTGCCTAAGGTGCCACGGAAAGGTGGGCTGAACCCGAAACCATGTAGTTGGGAAGCAAGCTTTCTACCACACAACCATGCCAGCACCTATATATATACATATATATATATATATATATACACACACACTTCTGATACATACGTATGTTGTAACATGCTGCCTGCAAATGAACACTGATTTACCCAGGGGCTTACAATACTGTTTAGATGACCTTGACTATACTCTACGTACCCTTAATGCGAATCATAATTCGGGGAAAAGTTCATGGGAAAAAATTCTTTCGATTCGTGATGATGAAGAACAATTAATGCCGCCATTAAATGAAGAAGGATGTTTTTTTGTTGTTTTTCTTTTGTTGTTTTTTGTGCTTTTTTTCTTGTTATGAACGTCACCAGAACAGAGTTGTAATGGCGACACGAAGCAGTCATTTCTTATGGCTGGCGATGTTCATTGTCAAGAACATCAAAACAAAAGCAATAAAAAAAGAAAAGCAAAAGCAGGCAGCCAACCGGTTTACTGATGTTTTTTCGTGACAATGTTTTATGTGTCAATGTGCTGCTGGGTAAAGAGGAAGAATAAAAAGACTAAGAAACTGTAAACATGAAAAAAAAAAAAAATAGAAAGAAAATCAAAAATAGTTCCACTGAAAAAAAAATTTTAGACTAAATTTATTATGCATGAATTGAGAGAAAAGAGTCAGTGTCTTCATAGACATAGATATATATCATCAGTGGAGGCGCAATGGCCCAGTGGTTAGGGCAGCGGACTCGCGGTCCTAGGATCGTGGTTTCGATTCCCAGACCGGGCGTTGTGAGTGTTTATTGAGCGAAAACACCTAAAAGCTCCACGAGGCTCCAGCATGAGGTGGTGGCGATCCCTGCTGTACTCTTTCACCACAACTTTCTCTCGCTCTTACTTCCTGTTTCTGTTGTACCTGTATTTCAAAGGGCCGGCCTTGTCACTCTCTGTGTCACGCTGAATATCCCCGAGAACTACGTTAAGGGTACACGTGTCTGTGGAGTGCTCAGCCACTTACACGTTAATTTCACGAGAAGGCTGTTCCGTTGATCGGATCAACCGGAACCCTCATCGTCGTAACCGACGGAGTGCTTCCATATATCATCAGTTATAAACCTTCTACCCAAAAGAGCTTTTAGATTCATAACAAAAGCAGTAACACGACAGAAAAGACAGTCGATGGGATAAAACAAACACGAAGTTGATATCAGATATTCAAATAAGTTTGTAGAGCAAATTATACAACACAAAAAATGCAAATTCAAGACGATGAACATAGTATAGAGGAACAAAAAAAACCCCACCATACACACAATGTATTAGAATGTATTACGTGAACTAAACTCACCCCCTGGCTGTAGAAATAGATGGAACACGTTATCTAGACTACGTATCAAATAGAATACAGCTCCATTGCACTCAATCACAATGCGGTATTAATAATACATCATAAAAGCAGATAAAATTAAAAGTCTCTTCATCAGCAACACGCCACAAGACTATAAGCTGCTGAATAAACTTAAGTAAGATGACTAATGTAATTTACAAATTCATAAGCGATCTAGAAAGTTCTAAACTTCGCCACTCTAAGTCTTACTTCAGAGAGAAACAAACGCGTACTGCCATCAATCGCCTGTTGACACACGTCTTATAAATACACACGCACACACAAAATATGCGTCATTACAATGCATTATAACACGTGACAGACAGACATACGCAATACGTCGAATAACATACATACTTACGTACATACATATATCTATCTATCTATCTATATATATATATATATATATATATATATATATATATATATTTTCTCTCTCCTTGTTTCTCTCCGTGTTTCTTTTCTGTGTATCTTTCTGTTGAAGAGCGTAGGCTCGAAACGTAAAAGACTTGTTTTATTTATATTCCTGACCGCCATACTAATACAATTGTTTGTTTGTACTCCACCTGCCTTCGTCTTTTGTTATTTTCATAAAGCTTCCCGTTATATATATATATATATATATAATATATTATATATATATATATATATTATATATATATATATAAAACATTATTGGTGAATTGAAGAAATGGAGGTGAACGCAGATTGAACAGAAATCGTTTTATTTCATTCTACACTTGTTTCGATTAATCTACTTTTGATTAATCTACTACAAGATTATTCATCTTTCTATTTCATATATATATATATATATATATATATATATATATATATATATATATATATATATATATATATATATATACTCTTTTACTCTTTTGCTGGTTTCAGTCATTTGACTGTGGCCATGCTGGAGCACCGCCTTTAGTCGAGCAAATCGACCCCAGAACTTATTCTTTGTAAGGCTAGTACTTATTCTATCGGTCACTTTTGCTGAACCACTAAGTTACGGGGACGTAAACACACCAGCATCGGTTGTCAAGCGATGTTGGGAGGACAAACACAGACACACAAACACATACACACACATACATATATATATACATATATACGACGGGCTTCTTTCAGTTTCCATCTACCAAATCCACTCATAAGACTTTGGTCGGCCCGAGGCTATAGTAGAAGACACTTGCCCAAGGTGTCACGTAGTGGGACTGAACCCTGAACCATGTGGTCGGTAAGCAAGCTACTTACCATACAGCCACTCATATATTATACATACATACATGCAAATATGCAAACATACACATATGTATATACATACACAAGTAAGCACATTGGCACGAAATAAGGTGGAAAAAATAGTCCTCGAATACGAAAGGCAGAGTATGATACTATTTTATTAAAACCGAAGAAAACTCCAAACAGTTTGTGAAGTGTTTTCGCCTTTAATAACATATTACATGTGAGCGTGTGTCTATACCCCCCACACACACACACAAACACACATATATGTGTATCTGTGTGTATATATATATACATATATCTTTTAAATTTGTTTACGGGAAACGTTTTGAATATGCAAATAATGCTTCTATACCATTATGTCGGCCACAGTCTAATGTTGCTGACTAATGAACCAGTTTTTTGGGGTGGCATGGAGCTGTACTGATATACTATAGGATAAATATAGTAATAGCAACAATAATCCATGGACGGGATTTATAAACATTTAATGCATCGCTACACGCGTTTCCACAAATCACATGTCTCTTAAGATCATAGTCCGTATTCCTAAGATGAGTACAGTATAGTCCGTAGTATCATATGTATATATATCAAATATGTATATATATATATACACACACATATACATATATGTGTGTTTGTGTGTGGGTGGTATATAGACACACGCACACATGTAATATGTTATTAAAGGCGAAAACACTTCACAAACTGTTTGGAGTTTTCTTCGGTTTTAATAAAATAGTATCATATCCATAAAGATCATCAACCCGATGCCCACGGATACCACGGACTACACTGTAATCAGGATAAATATGATAATAGTAACAATAATCCTTGGACGGAATTTATAAACATTTAATGCATCGCTACGCGCGTTTCCACAAATCACATGTCTCTTAAGATCATAGTCCGTATTCCCAAGATGATTACAGTATAGTCCGTAGTATCATATCCATAAAGATCATCAACCCGATGCCCACGGTTACCACGGACTACACTGTAATCAGGATAAATATAATAATAGTAACAATAATCCTTGGAAGGAATTTATAAACATTTAATGCATCGCTACGCGCGTTCCACAAATATTAATGTCTCTTAAGATCATAGTCCGTATTCTTAAGATGATTACAGTATAGTCCGTAGTATCATATCCATAATGATCATCAACCCGATGCCCACGGTTACCACGGACTACACTGTAATCATCCCAGGAATACGAACTATGATCTTAAGAGTCATGTGATTTGTGGAAGCGCACGTAGCGATGCATTAAATGTTTATAAATTCCGTGTAAGGATTATTGTTATTGTTACTATTTGCAGGCTAACCGTAAGGTCAAGATACATTAGCGAAAATGCCTATTTTCAATGATTTTATTCAGCTACATTAATAAATAATATTTTCAACATGGCTTCCACCATCAATGATGCAATGTTCGATGCACTTTGCGAGATTCACATGAACCCGATGCAGTAACTCCACATTTCCGTCAATTTCAACACATTCACTTATGAAACCAGAGGGTTTCAACCATTTTTTTGTCTATCGACCCCTTGGTTTGCTTTTTCATTCTGATGAAACCCCATAACCATTCGAGGATCTTTTCGGTTTGAACGGCAGTTTTTAACATAATTTCTAGGTAACTAAAAATTTTAAACTTCGTATACTGGTAGAATGTGTTTATAAAACATCTTTTTCTCTTGGCTTTATTGAGAAAATTCTATAGTTTGTAAGATATTTGTTGTTTTTTTCTTCAATTTCTGCAATTTCAACCAATCAATGACGTCCATTGAGGTAAAAAAAAAACATTCTGTGCAGTATGAATATGTCCCTCGTTTAAGAAACAGATTGGGTTTATTTACATGTGTGAAGAAAAAAGATACCCTTCTCCCACCCTAACCCTAACTTACCCTAGGCCTAAAACAGTTGAAATGCAATAGATCGATACTAGGGTCATAATTATGGGTGACAATTTCATATGACACCGCTAGAAAAAACTGCCGTTCAAACCGAAAAGATCCCCATTCGATATTTAAGAATTGATTTTATAGAAACTTCATTCAAAATTCTTATTATGTTCTCCACCCGTTCACTTGTATAGATTTGCAATAGCATTCTCTAAGAGAAAATGTTTCCATGGCCGGAAACATTAATCTTTGTAAAATGTTACAGAAAGAAATGTAGCTGTTTATTGCAATAAATACATATAAAGCAAGTTTTTTTTTATGGACCCTTAAAATACTTCTGTGGACCCTCAATTTACTCTTTTGCTTGCCTGGACCTCAAAAATTGTTATATGGACACACAAGCGCCATATGGACCCCGGTTGAGAATTACTGCTTTTGATTCATACCTATTTCTTTACTACCCACAAGGGGCTAAACACAGAGGGGACAAACAAGGACAGACAAACGGATTAAGTTGATTACATTGACCCCAGTGCGTAACTGGTACTTAATTTATCGACCCCGAAAGGGTGAAAGGCAAAGTCGACCTCGGCGGGATTTGAACTCAGAACGCAGTGGTGGACGAGATACCGCAAAGCATTTCGCCCGGCGTGCTAACGATTCTGACAGCTCGCCGCCTTAATTCATACCTGTGCACCTTCTCCTTCAGCATACCCCCCAAAAAAAGAAGTCAAGGGGCTAATATCTGGTGACCGAGAAACCAATTCCACAAGAATATAAGGGATATTTTCCCTGTATCCAGACTTTATGGTCACCTTGTGTATATGACCAGGGTGAAAAACATTAGTTGATAACACAATTACCGTATATGGAATGTTTACATCAAAGATTCTAAATGCTTAGTCATAGAAAGTATATTAATAGCAAAACAATATAGAGGGCAAAATTCAGCACAGAGATAGTGGACCTTAGCAACAAACTAATACCAGTAACCACATCAAATCTGTTATATGATTGATGAAAGAAACTTGTGTCGGTGATCAGGACAGACAGATAAACAGGCAGGCAGCCAGGCAGAGAAATAGACAAGCAGGCAGATAGATAGATAGATAGATAGAGAGAGAGAGAGAGAGAGAGAGAGAGAGAGAGAGAGGAGGGAGAGAAAGATAAAGAAACGTGCAGACCGACAGAGAGACAGGCAAACGAACGGACAGAGAAACAAACGGACAGAAAGTTAGACAGGTAGATACATTGGTAGTTCGACAGATAGAAAGAAAGAAAAAAAGGAAGGAAGGAAGAAAGGAAGGAATGATAGATAGATAGATAGATAGATAGATAGATAGATAGATAGATAGATAGATAGATAGAAAGAAGGATAGATAGATGGACCGAAAAGCAAACAGACAGAAACAGGCAGAGAGAGAGACAGGCATAAAGACAGACAGACAGACAGACAGTCAGACAGACAGACAGACAGATAGATAGACAGACAGACAGCCAGATAGATAGATAGATAGATAGATAGATAGATAGATAGATAGATAGATAGATAGATAGACAGATAGATAGATAGATAGATAGATAGATAGATAGATAGATAGATAGATAGATAGATAGATAGATAATTTCTTTATTGACCACACAGGGCTAATCACAGAGGGGACAACGTAGAGTTTTTCTTTTTCGAGGGGAGCGGGAAACAAATAGGGACAACGATCAAAATGGATCGAAATCGTTGGGAATATATGCAAAAAATATCGAAATAGTACAAAAAGTTCCCCAAAAAAGGGGAGGTTTATCTGTGGGAAGAAAAACCTACGAAAAGACCACAGTAACCTCGGGTAGTTACGTCACATATTAACATTTATTTACAAATAAGTAACTCTCTGTATTAAATTTTTTTTTACGGTTCATTGGATCATGTTCAAGGTGGCTTCGTCATGCATACGTGCCATCCTTGCTACATTTACCCATCTTTTTTTGAAACAGTCGCTAGACAAAATTTTCCTCTCTACTTTCACCTTCCTTTTCAAGTGATACTTGAAGAAGTTGATGAGAGATTGACCAGAGAGGAAAGTGTTTGTCTCTAATCCTTTCAGACGCGTCCACCAGATATATTCTTTCGCCATAGCCACTAGTATGATGAAAATAGCTCTTCCTTCCCATTTGAAGGAAGGAGGCGTGACGATATTGACGATAGACTCAGCTGATAAATCGACTCGTCCCACATGTAACAGCAGTTGTTCGACATAAGCCCACAGGTCGGAAATGGTTGGACACTGCACGAGTGCGTGCAGAACGGTTTCGTCGCTCTGCCTGCATCTCGGGCAGGTCGGCTCCGTGTTTCTCAAGCCGTGTCTGTAGAGCTTATCCCGAACGGGTAGCGCTTCTCGATAGTACTGCCAGGCCAGGGATCTCTGGAAATTGTCCATAGGTCCCGGCCCGAAAGTCGTCTTGAATAGGCGGGTCAGGTATTCCTCGTCAACGCCCAGGTTCGCCTCGAGCTCGTCGTCGTACCTCCCCTCAAGTAATCCCCTACAAAATGCTTTCGTGGTGATGCAGTCGCTCAAGTTCGACCCAGGACGGCAAAATTGCTGGAGAGCAACGCGACACTCGCGGTGCCATTCGCCTTCCTCGGCCTTTTTTTTGATCCACGATTGCAGCTCGGTCATGGACACGAGTTGCGGGAAAGCACGCCGCACAAACGGCGACCACACCTGTTCACCGACATCTACGAAGAGCCGGAGATGTCGCAGTCTCAGCGCGTGTCTGCGCATCATCAACCACGGCATGCCCAGTCCTCCTTTCAGCGGGTGTTAACAGCAAACGGATCGCCTGACCATCGGAACGTTTCCTTTCCACAAGAAGCTCCAGTTTGGCGACGGTGGGGTCGGGACAAGGTACGACGGTCAGGCGGTAGTTGATGACGGACGCGATGTACGCGTTCGCCACCTCCGCCCGACCTTTTAGGGATAGCTTCCTCTCGGCCCATTGCCTGCAGTGAGTGGCCACCCTACTCGTTATCTCATCCCAGTTCTTCTCCGTTTGCAGGTCTGGACCGAACCAGTCTCCGAGCAATTTGACCGACCCGTCCGTCCAGCGTCCCACTACTGAGGCGCTGGTGGACGGTATGGGCTTGCTTCTCCAGGTACCCAACCGCAAGCCCACCGACTTTTCTCGGTTGATTTTTGCTCCCGTTACCGCTTCGTAGTCTTGCAGTGCTCGTGGCTAGACACTATGACGATGACGTCGTCCGCGTATGCGGACACGCTCGTCCCGCACCCCAGTTCTTGTAGGATGCCCCTCAGCGTCGCCAGCTTTTGCAGTAGTAGCTCGAGAGTCAATACGTACAGAAGTAACGAGAGGGGGCATCTCTGACGGACCGAACGTGCAATGTCGAAAGGTCTCGATAGATGCCCATTCACGTGAATTACTGAACTGATGCCTCTGTACAAGGCAGCCATCCAGCCGCGGAATATGAGACCGAAGCCGGCCTCTAGGAGGACAGCCTCCAAATATCGATGGTCTACCCTATCGAAAGCTTTCGATTGATCCAAATTGATCAGGGCCCCACCCATGCCAGGTTCCTTAGCTACCCTGTCTATGATGTAGCGCATCAGATGGGGGGTTGTCATGGATGCTCCGGTCCGGCACGGTGAAAGTTTGCGCCTTGTCGATCAGTTCCTCGATGACAAGCGCCAGCCTCTTGGCTAACACCTTGGCCAAAATTTTCAAGTCTGCATTGAGCAGAGTGATGGGCCTAAAGTTATCTATAATGTCCCCCTTGTTTGGATTTTTTTTTTAGCAGCGTTACGGCTCCTCGACTCACAAAACCAGGTATGCTTCCGCTCTGCTGCCCGTTGCAGTACACCGCTGCTAAGACATCTCCAAACAAGTCTGGCATACAATTGTAAAGCTCGTAGGGCAGACCATCCAAACCCGGCGATTTGTCCCTTGAGCATCCCGCCATCGCTTCCCTCACTTCCGCCGCCGTGATGGCACCTTCGCAGCACTTCGCCTCTCTTGTCGAGAGTCGTGGTAGGCTGTGCATGTAGTCACTAAAGTCCAACCTGCATTCTCGCTCGCCACTCGTCCCGAACAGTCGGGCAAAATGTCGCTGAAACGCCTCGCACATCTTGCTGGGCTCGAGCAATTCGCGCCCCTGTTCATCTACCAGAGACCGAATGGTGGATTTGTTGCCCCGTTGCGCCTCCGCCACCCGGGCCTCTCTCGTGGCTCCAACACCTTCCATCCTTAGAGCACGCATCCTAGCCCTGACAGCACACCTTTCGTGTTTGGCGTTGAAGTGTTGGTCGAGGGCTAACCTTGCCGCCAAAATGTCGGATGTGATGCCGCTTCTTATTGCCTCTTCTAACTTCTTAACTAGCTCACCCTCTACTCTGTTTCTATCTATGGCTAGTGCTTTGCTATATCTAATTGCTTCTGCTTTTACTGCTCTCTTGAGGGCTAACCACCATGTGTTTTTGACTAAGGCTCCCGTCAAAGCCCTCATTACTAGTGCGCTAATTCGGTCTCTGAAAACCTGTCTCGACGGGAAAGAAGCGTTCAGTTTCCAGTAACCGGGACCCTGCCTGTTTGCCTTATCTAAGTCTAGCGTACACGCCACAAGTTTGTGATCTGTGTAGCTGACTATGTGGAATTGTGGACATCCTAAGCTATCCCTATCTGCTGTCCTGCATAGTATCCTATCTAGATACGATCTCGACGACCCAATGCGATTGCTCCATGTCCACGTTGGCGCATTTGGGTGGTCGAGTCGGTACCTGTCAGACAGTTGAAAGCGTCTGAGCAGGTCTCTGAGGCATTTACATCCCCGTCTATTTTCGTCTCTCCTCACGTAGTCTAGATGCGTGTCCAAGGTAGCATTCCAATCCCCCACTAAAAGTAAAGGACGAGACGTTCCCGGGAATACTTCTAGTCGTCGAAAGAAATCCGTCCGACCTGTTAAAGGCAGTGCATAGACTGCTAGGAGTCGAAAAGCGCACCCATCCCTGCCGTCGACATTCAGGACAACCAGTCTACCCTCCGGGTCTACGAATATCGTCTTTACTTCGAGATCCAGACTCTTGCGAAAAATTACCACCGTGCCACTACCGCCCATTCTTGGCAGACAGGGAGAAAAATAAATGTTAAACTGTCCGCCAAACATGGACTTTAGGGCCTGTGGTTCATGGAGTCTGGTCTCACTTATTGCTATGATTTCCAAATTATGTGACTTGATGTCATTTAAAAGGTACCCTTGTTTCCAAGGGGACCCCAAGTCACGCGCATTCACGCAACCAATCTTGACCATGATCCTATTGAGTTGTGTGCTTTAAAACACAAACGAAAGAAAAGGAGAGTTACTTACCTTTCGAAAGATTTGTCTCCTCCTTTGATTTTTCATCAAGGAGGCTATTGTACATTTTTTTGCATAAGTATTTATGACATCCCCCTACCGCATTGGGATAGAGGGATTTTATTGTGTGGTGCAATGTTGGTGATATGTGATAGATTTTTATGTGTTCTGGTGGTGTTGTGTGTGGGTGGTTGTTCGTTTTAATGTCGTTTTCTGTAATGTTTGTGTTTGTATTGATGTATTTAATCAACTCTGTGTTTTTGGTGTCTATGGCTGTGAGCATATTCTTTGTATATTTTTTTGCGGCGTTGATATTGTTTGTGGTAGGGTTTGAGATGTCTTCAGGAGATATATATCTCCCTGCTCTGTTTGCGTTTGTATTGGATTTGGTTCGATTTTTGCTCCTTTTCCTCCTTCCTTTTCTGGCTATTTACCATTCCTCAGTGCTTTGTTGTTGGTGGTGGTGATGTTTGTGGAAGAGTTCTTCCGATTCAGAAATTTGACTGTGAAGCTGTCGTCTGGGTGCTTCCAATTTTTTCGTGTGTCGGTGGCGGAGGCGGTGTTGGCGTTCATGCTCACACCTGCACCTGTGTTGCTTCTTCCCCTTCTTCCCCCCTCCCTCTTGAAAGCTGTGGGGAAGGCAGGGTAGGGAAATCAACGCCGTAAGCGTTGTCAAGGAGATCAGCGTTCTTTTTCAACAACGACTTCATGGCTTGAAGTCGCCATCCTCAAAACAGAAATGGCCAGGAAAGCCGAAAACAATTTTACAAAATCGAGAAACATGCCATACAGGGCAGGTTTCCCGTGCAAAGAATTTGCACAACCCAATGTATTAGTTGTTGCACAACTTTTACATAAAAATATTATCCAAATACAAACTTTTGAAGGCAATAAAAGGCAAACTTACTACGAGCCAATGTGACTATCGTCCGTCCATAGATAGATAGATAGATAGATAGATAGATAGATAGATAGATAGATAGATAGATAGATAGATAGATAGATAGATAGATAGATAGATAGATAGATAGATAGATAGATAGATAGATATGTTTCTTTATTAGCCACACAGGGCTGAGATATCATCTCAGAAATAGTTTTCTTAATTCCCTTTCTCTTCGCCAACAAATGCAGACTTACTTATATTACAGTAAATTACTTGGATCTTTTTGGTTTGAACGGCAGTTTTTCTAGCGGTGTCATATGAAATTGTCACCCATAATTATGACCCTAGTATCGATCTATTGCATTTCAATCACTTTTAGGGTTAGTTAGTTAGGGTTAGGGTATTTTTTTCTTCACAAATGTAAATAAACCCAATCTGTTTCTTAAACGAGGGACATATTCATACGGCACAGAATGTTTTTTACCTCAATGGACGTCAGTGATTGGTTGAAATTGCAGAGAAATTGAAGAAAAAACAACAAATATCTTACAAACTATAGAATTTCTCAATAAGCCAAGAGAAAAAGATGTTTTATAAACACATTCTACCAGTATACGAAGTTTAAAATTTTTAGTTACCTAGAAATTATGTTAAAAACTGCCGTTCAAACCAAAAAGATCCGTCAAATCAATTACACATGTCAAATAAACTTTATTTTCATTTACATATTTTCTACGTTATCTCAGTAACTGGCTATAGTTATTTCAAATACACTTCTCTACAACGACCAGGTTTCATTAGAAAATGAAAATAGTTTCACACTTTCAATTTGAACTGAAATTACAAAGTGCTGCATTACGAGAGTGACGATGTGTGAATAATGAAAGTAATGTTTCTCCGTATTAGTCACATCCGTATTATAATAAAGAAATCTGCTTATTATCTATCTAGCAAATAAACTATGTTTTTGACTCAACAACTCTTTTTTACAACTAAAATAACCTCGGCAACT
>NW_021824432.1:0-18643 GCF_006345805.1 Octopus sinensis | reverse complement strand
AAGGAGTCCCAATGCAAATCCTTATATGTTTTTTCCAGTAAGTTTTCGTCACTGATCTCGAAAAACTGTTGGAGACCCCCTTCGGTCACGACACAGACCATGGGATTGCACCTAGAAAGTTACCCTCCTAGACACAAGTCCGGGTGAGGTTGTTTATGGAAGACCAGCAGTCGCCCATGCATACCAGCCTCCCCTCTCCACACCACTGATGTTATCCGAGGGAAAGACAACGGTCGATACAGCTTGGCACCAGTGACATCGCAAAGAATGTATGCACTAGTGACGTCGAAAAACTGTATGCAAGCAATAATAAATCTCTGAAGGATATGTAAACAGTAACTAAGCTACAGTAACACCCACCCTTAGTGGTTAGCCATATTGAGATGGCTAGTATACCTCACATTGTCGTGCAGTTACTGTTTACATCTCGTTTAGAGATTTATTATTGTATTTATTGAATCAATGTCAAATATCACTGGATGCTGAGCAGATGAATGGATAACAAACTGTCAATGGCTAGGATCAGACAGTTCAGTTAGCAAACTACAGCTATCATCTGTAATTGTGGTATGTGCAGACAAGATTTTTCAATTTGGACACACTTTTTAAAATACATCAGCAATGACTTTGTTGCTGGTAATGCTTTCTCTGTATATTGCAAAAATGTAAGTCTGTTTTTTACCAAATAAATTGCACTTCATATTCGAGTGTCCAGTAAAACTATAGGGTGTTATTCAGGCACTCAAGAGTCCACTGCATCTCACAGTAGAAACTGCTCGAAGCTAATGAAGTTCATAACATAACCGTTGTTTTGCCTCTGTCATATATTGTGTTCTGTATATATATATTTGTATTTATGTGCTAATGTGGTATATTCAACTGATGAAAGCAGAGCTTATTTGAAGCAAAGCTAGAAATCCAGGATCTTGAATTATCCAGTAATATCTTTTTGTTAGTTTATTTTGTCTCTCTGTCTTATCTCGTGGTGCAATATGAACATTTTAGGTGGTTTTTAGAGTCAGGGTTTGACTGCTATTTTGGCATGGTGGTGTCTCTCAGATACCCTTATTTATAGTTGTGAAAAATTATTACCTTTGTATGGTATTTAATCTCATGCTGGCCACTTGATAATACCGATATTTAAATATCGATATTATCCTTATTTATAAATATATATATATATATATATATATATAATATGAAGAGCGTAGGCTTGAAACATTAAAGACTTTTTCACTTCCTGAGCTTTATACTAATACATCTGTTTGTTGTCGACACCACTTGTCTTAGTCTTTTGTTTTGTATTTGAATTCTCCCTATATACATATATACAAAAAGTATGGGGGTTTAGTTCACAGGTGATCCAAACAACTAGGTACGCTAGGTAAGTGCTGCAATGGATTACAAGGGCTCCAAGGTTATTACCGAGATGGTAGTTATGGAGCCATTGCAGATTTCCAATGCAGCAGATATATAATTGTTAAAGAGGACAACAAACGTTAAGGAAAGGCAAACATCCCAAGTCATATACATTATTATTATTGGAAAAAATTCAAGGCCTTACAGCTGTTTCTAGGATATCCCCAAATATGGGATATTCTGTCATCAGAGACAAATAGTGAAAAATAGGGGAAATAAGAAGGGTATATATTAATAGAATGATGACGTAAAGGACGGGAGCAAAGGAATAAGGAGATGAAGAGAGAGAAGAAGAAAGAAGCATAAAAGTTCATAGTTCAACTTTCTGATGTTGTAGAAACAAATACATTAATCCTTAGGTGCAATCCTGCATAGATCCATGTGGGTTAAAATCCTGATATTGTAAACATCTCTGGATGTTTGCAAGATCAGGATTTTAACCCACATGCGCCTAAGGACTTGATAACCGATGTTGGTGTGTTTACATCCCTGTAACTTAGTGGTTCAGCAAAACAAATCGATAGGATAGGTACTGGGCTTGCAAAGAATAAGTCCTGGGTGTCGATTTCTTCAACTAAAACACCCTTTCAGGTGGCACTCCAGCACGGCCACAGTCAAATTACTGAAACAAGTAAAAGGATAAAACACACACACACACACACGTACACACACACACACACGTACACACACACACACACACACGTACATGTACACACACGTACACACACACACACACATGTACATACACACACACACACATACATAAAATATTTCAACTGCTAAAATTATTATTGCCATCATTGATAGCATTATTAGTGGTATTAGTATTTTTAATATCATCATCATCATTATTATTATTGTTGTTATTATTATTATTATTATTGTTGTTGTTGTTTTTGTTTTATTGCTGGACTGTCTGTCTGTGTGTTGTGCTGTAAATAGCAACATTGTTAGTCAATTTGTCTCATGCTTTGTCATCCCTATTAATTCCACCCTCACTAACGAATGTGATCACATCCGGTCTGGACTCTTGGCGGAATTGTTCACACACACACACACACACACACACACACCACACACACACACACACACACACACATACATATACATGCATGCACACATGTGTATGTGTAGGAGGCAGAACACAGTAGGATTGTTAAACATTGACTGGAATTCGGAGAGAGAGAGAGAGAGAGAGAGAGAGGAGAGAGAAGGAAGGAAAGAAAGAGAAAGAAAGAAAGAAAGAAAGAAAGAAAGGAAGAAGGAAAGAGAGAGGTGCAGAGAAAAGTGAGTGAGAAAAAATGTGAAATGAAAAAGAGAGAAATAGAGGAAGAAAAAGAGGAGAGTTAAAGAGACAGAGAGAGGAGAAAGAATGAGAGGGAGAGAAAGAGAAATAGAGAATGCTGGTGATGTGTGTGTGTGTGTGTGTGTGTGTGTGTGTGTGTGTGTGAGTGTGTCTGTGTGTGTGTCTGTGTGTGTGTGTGTCTGTGTGTCTGTGTGTGTGTGTGTGTGTGTCTGTGTGTGTGTGTCTGTGTGCGTGTGTGTGTCTGTGTGCGTGTGTGTGTGTGTGTGTCTGTGTGCGTGTGTGTGTCTGTGTGCGTGTGTGTGTCTGTGTGTGTGTGTGTGTCTGTGTGTGTGTGTGTGTGTGTGTGTGTGTCTGTGTCTGTGTCTGAGTGTGTTGTGTGTGTGTGTGTGTGTGTGTGTGTGAAGAAATTGTTTCAGAAAGGAGTGTAATGTCCTGACAAGTTAGGATATCTCCCTCTCTTTCTCTCTCCTCTTCTCTCTCCCCTATCTCTCTATCTCTCCCCCCTATCTCTCTCTCTCTCTCTCTCTCTCTCTCTCTTCTCCTCTCTTTCTACCACATATATTAATGGGGAAAACACAGGGCACATGACCTACTATCACTATGTGTCACTTGGTAGTTTCCTTTCTCTACAAAACCTCAATGACTCTTCACCCACTTATACTTGCACGACAGATGGTTGACTGGTCCCCACCCTTTCCTTCTCTACAGAAATAAATCTGCTAAGTGCCTGAACAAGCTTTTTCAGAAAGCTCTGCCCTAGATTAATATCTAATGTCCAGCTTACAGACAGATGACTACCTCAGACTGGACAGATTGGCAGAACTGTTAGACTATTGGAAGTACTTTATTTGTTGTCCTTTACATACATACTCCTTACTCTTTTACTTGTTTCAGTCATTTGACTGTGGCCATGCTGGAGCACCACCTTTAGTCGAGCAAATCGACCCCAGGACTTATTCTTTGTGAGCCTAGTTACTTATTCTATCGGTCTCTTTGGCCGAGCCGCTAAGTTACGGGGACGTAAACACACCAGCATCGGTTGTCAAGCGATGTTGGGGGGACAAACACGGACACACAAACACACACACATACATATATATATATATATATATATATAAATATTTGAGTAGTTGAATGAATTATCTTGTTAAGGATAATTCGGTTAACCGATACCTGGGAAGCAAATTCACATCGTTCAACTCCATTCTTTCATATATATATAATATATATATATATACACACACATATACAATGGGCTTCTTTCAGTTTCCGTCTACCAAATCTACTCACAAGGCTTTGGTCGGCCCGAGGCTATAGTAGAAGACACTTGCCCAAGATGCCACGCGGTGGGACTGAACCCGGAACCATGTGGTTGGTAAGCATTCATACCAGAAGCTCCAGTAAATAAATCGCAGAGTGTTTGGATGTCAATCTGAGGACAGTGCTGAGAATTCAGAAAGAGTTGTATGAGTCTAATAGTGATTACGAATGTATGGCAGCTTAGAAGACTCACTCTGATCATTCTGATAAGAAAATAACTCCTGAGTTTGTTGGTGAGATCAAGGCCATGATTGACAACGATCCCTGCAAGTCAATCAGGTCCATCAGCTGGAAAAGATGCTTTCCTGAGGTTAAAAATCCTAGTCAGGACTGCCACGTTATGTTGGCAAATAAACTTTACTATCCAATACTGTTACTACATGGATCTAAATCAGAGATTTAAAACTAGTTGTTTTTCTCCTTATACGTGAGGGTGCTAAGTTAAAGCACCCAGTATCAGGTCTGATCAATTCACATCCGCTGGACAACTGAACTCCACAAATAAGTTCTTATCAGGCAGGTAGTGCATGAAGACATTTGGTATTCTTCATACAAGATGAGAAAGGGCCAGTTTTTATTGCAATCCATTAAGGGCAAGAGGAAACATTACACTACAAGGCTTTTGAGCAAACTCAAGCATCCCGTCCAACCAAATATACTTTGGTTTTTCTCAGACAAGAAAAAATTCTACCAGGATCATACCGAAATTTTTTAACTGCTCTATAAATGCTATATATGCTCAAAAAATACAGCAGTTAATTCTATGCTGGAGTCCCTAATTTACATACCAAAAATTTTTAACCGCTCTATAAAAGCTATATATACTCAAAAAATACAGCAGTTAATTCTATGCTGGAGTCCCTAATTTACATACCAAAAATTTTTAACTGCTCTATAAATGCTATATATAATCAAAAAATACAGCAGTTATTCTATGCTGGAGTCCCTAATTTACATACCAAAATTTTAAATGCTCTATAATGCTATATACTCAAAAAATACAGCAGTTAATTCTATGCTGGAGTCCCTAATTTACATACCAAAAATTTTTAACTGCTCTATAAATGCTATATATACTCAAAAAATACAGCAGTTAATTCTATGCTGGAGTCCCTAATTTACATACCAAAAATTTTTAACTGCTCTATAAATGCTATATATACTCAAAAAATACAGCAGTTAATTCTATGCTGGAGTCCCTAATTTACATACCAAAAATTTTTAACTGCTCTATAAATGCTATATATACTCAAAAAATACAGCAGTTCTTCTTGCTGGAGTCCCTAATTTACATACCAAAAATTTTTAACTGTTCTATAAATGCTATATATACTCAAAAAATACAGCAGTTAATTCTATGCTGGAGTCCCTAATTTGCATGCCGAAATTTTTTAACCGCTCTATAAACTCTATATATTCTCATTAAATGCAGCAATCAAAGACAGCCCGTAGTATTACTTGAAGGATATTCAGCTGCTATTTCCAGTATTTTCAGAAGCCTCTTCGCTATTCCCTTAGTTGAAACGATTTCTCTGTTGTTTATTCTAACGTTTTCAAAATTCTTTTATTTTTTTTATTATAAAAGCATTTATTGATAAGTGAGTGGGAGGTTTGGCTTTTTGTTTGCTTACATATTAGCTTTGTATGTTTGTATGTAAGTACACGAACACACATACATGCAGATAGACAGAGAGATAGACAGATAGATAGATAGTTAGGCAGATAGATAGATAGATAGATAGATAGATAGATAGATAGATAGATAGATAGATAGATAGATAGATAGACAGATAGATATAGACATATATATATATCTATGTACATTGATATATATGTATGCAATATATATATATATGTATATATATATGTATATGTATATATATATATATAATATATCTATATTATATATATATATTATATATATATATACATATATATACATATATATATATATATATATATATATATATATATGTGTATATATAATATAATAATATATATATATATATATATATAATATATATATATAAATGGCAGTTGTCTGTCTGTGTGTCTGTGTGTCTGTCAGGTTGTACCCTCACCCTGACCACGGCTTTCAACCAATTCTGATGAAACTTGACACACCATAGCCCAAGTCATAATTCAAAACTAACGCAGCGACAATTTTAAAAAGTTCGCCCAGTTCTGAAAAAAATCGATAAATTTACATGGGGTTGAGAATCTAAGCTTTTTATATGCAAACATTTTCTGTTTTAGTTTTTGCAACTTGCAATTGATTTTCACCAAACTCATGGTGTGAAGCTTATGTTACCCTAAGAAACTTAATTCTGACATTAGTTTCCATGCAATACCTTACCATCAGAAAAAATTGATAAAATCATGCCATTTTGGGAAATCGCGTTCAAAATTCAAGATGACATATTTTCGACAATATCTTTTACAAATTGTGTCCCTCTAGACAGTCTGTGGTTTGTGTTTAATACACAATCGGTTGCTGTGTGCCACATAAATTAATTAACCGATTTTTTCCCAATAATAAAGTATCCTATTGGAATAAAAAGGGCCATATAGCTCCTTGGAGCAGACATGATGCTCGCTGTGAATTTAAAAAGAACTTCAGACATTCTCAGTTTCCTGTTAAACTCTGCTTCGCAATGTCCAACAATAAATCCCAAGGCCAAATGCTACAAGTCGCTGGGTTACATTTGGGTGAACAGTGCTTCGCCCACGGTCAACTCCACGTGGGCTGTTCACGCGTTGGGAGGCGCAATGATGTTTTCATGTTTTAACCCAAAGGGACAGCTAGGAACATCGTATACACAGAAGTATTCGAGTGAAGAGAAGACATTGCAACCTACACATGCGCCTTTGTTCCCCAAAAGGGAAAGGACTAGATTGGGATTAGTTGTTGCCTACAAGGGGCTCTTACATATCCGGGCAATGCCGGGCAATGCCGGGCAATGCCGGGCTATGCTGCTAGTATATATATAAATGTATGTATGTATATGTATGTATAGCATTCAAAATGTAACCGTGTGTGTACCGTTGGCGATTTTTTTTACTCTGTCTTCCCTTCTCTGAATCTTTCCTTCTCCTATATTTCCAACGAAGAGCTTCACTCAAAATGTTAAAACCTCCTTCTTTCCTGAGAGTCCAATAATACTATATTTGTTCCACGCCCTCGCGTTGTTGTGTTTGTGCTTTCTTGTTTGGATTAACTATATATGTATATATGTATATATATGTATATATATATATATATATATATATATATATATATATAACAAGATAAGAAAATGGAGAAATACATCTAAATCAAATATCAATTACCAGATAAAACTCAATCACATACTTTATTAAACCACCACATAAGAGACTGTAGGGTTAAATATAAAAAGCAGAACAAATCAGTGTACATAAAGGAATGTACATAAAAAAGTGTACATAAAAAAGTAATGTTGTATAATAAGTAGAATATATATAAAAGAGAATATAAATATAAGTAAATATAAATATAAGTATAGATTACATCTTACAGCTGTTTCGGCCATGTAGATAAGTATGTCTCATTTTACCAATATTAGCCCTTTATGGTAGGTCAATATATAGATATAAATGAGACATTTACAAAAATATCATAAGGCCTCTTCGGGGATATATGTTATTCCATGGAGGGTTGCATTTACAACCCCTATCTCAATTTGTATATATATATATATATATGTATATATATACATGTATGCATATATATAAACACACACATACACACAAGTCTGTATGTGTGTCTGTGTGTGTATATATATATATATATATAATATACTTATTGTGTCATCTCATGAATGATGCGGCTCTTTCAATTTCATGAACTAAAAGTCGGAGGATGGGATAAACTACCTGCATCAACTTGCTATAAAAGCTAGTAGTATTTCTACCTAGTATTTATTCTTAGTGCAAGTTTTGAAGAGTGCAGTTATTTTTTTTAACAGTTTTTCTTTTTTTTCAAAGCTATAATGGAAGTGACAAAGGAGCATATTTGCTTTATGAGTTCAGGAAAGGCAATAACAAACGAAAAGTGTGACAAATATTAATGCAGTACATGGGGACCGGACAGTAAGAGTAAGCCAGTGTCAACAGTGGTTCCAGAAATTCTGAGCCGGAAACTACAGCCTAGAAGACGTGCCTCATCCTGGAAGATCTGTAGAGTTAAGCGAGGAAATCTTGCAAACCCTGATGGAACAAAATCTCATCATAACTTTTGAGAAACTAGTAGAGAAGCTTGGATTTGGTCATTCAACCATTCGTCGACACCTGCATGCCATCAGAAAATTCAGCAAATTAGGTCAATGAGTTCCTCACAAACTTTCCGAGTCTAATTGTGCACAGAGAGTGAATGTGTGCTCTTCTTTGCTGTTATGTCTCATGAATGAACCTTTTTTGGACTGAATAGTAACTGGTGACAAGAAATGGGTTCTCTATAAAAATGTCAAGTGCCAAAGACAGTGGGGAGGGAAAAGAGAATCATTGGCACCCCAGGCTAAAGAAGATCTTCACCCACATATGGTGTTGTTATCTGTTTGGTGGGATATGAAAAGTTTAGTCCACTTTGAACTTTTAAACCCAAACCAAACAATAACAAAGGAGATCTACTGTGAGGAGCTTGAGCGGCTTAAGTCAGCGCTAGAAGGCAAGCAACCATTTTTGGTTTCAAGAA
Source organism: Octopus sinensis (assembly GCF_006345805.1). Taxonomy (NCBI): domain Eukaryota; kingdom Metazoa; phylum Mollusca; class Cephalopoda; order Octopoda; family Octopodidae; genus Octopus; species Octopus sinensis. The sequence goes on along the minus strand of NW_021824432.1, from coordinate 9,887 downwards.
GAAAGATGTTCTTCCATCAGGATAATGCTTGGCCACATACAGCGAGGATGACATTCCAAAGGAAGGAGCAGTTTGAATGGGAAACGATGCCCCACCAACCATATTCGCCGGACATCACCCCGTCTGGTTATCATTTTTTCTGCATTTCAAAATCATTTACTCTTTTACCCTTTTACTTGTTTCAGTCATTTGACTGCGGCCATGCTGGAGCACCGCCTTTAGTCGAGCAACTCAACCCCGGGACTTATTCTTTGTAAGCCCAGTACTTATTCTATCGGTCTCTTTTGCCGAACTGCTAAGTGATGGGGACATAAACACACCAGCATCGGTTGTCAAGCAATGCTAGGGGGACAAACACAGACACACAAACATACAAGCATACACACACACACACATATATATACATATATACGACAGGCTTCTTTCAATTTCCGTCTACCAAATCCACTCATAAGGCTTTGGTCGGCCCGAGGCTATAGAAGGAGACACTTGCCCAAGGTGCCACGCAGTGGGACTGAACCCGGAACTATGTGGTTGGTAAGCAAGCCACTTACCACACAGCCACTCCTGCGGGGAAAAAACATGAATTCTGTAGACGAGGTCAGAACAGTAGTGGACATGTATTTTTCATGACGGACAAGTTAATTTTGGAAGAAGGGCCTTGCAAGTCTACCAGATAGAAGGAAGAGCATTGTAGACATTGAAGGAGAGTATATTTTAAATTAAAAAAAGAACTTTGTTTATCTTAATTTTGAAAAATAAAAGAAGTATAAAAAACCACATTATTTATGGGACGATCCAATATATTTATACATACATACATACATACATACACATTTATTGTACAGGTTAACAATAAAAAGACAAGTACTGGTCTCAATTTGTTTAACTAAAAGCTTTCAAGGTGATGCTCCAACATGGCCGCAGTCTAATCACTGATCTTTTCTGTAATCACTTACTTGTTTCAGTCAATGCATTATGGCCATGCTGGGGCATTGCCTTCAAAGATTTTAGTCAAATGGAACTGACACTAGTACTCCAGTACTTATCTCTTTATTGTAGCCTGCACCATATATCTATAAGTGAATATATATATATGTGAATATATATATGTGAATATATATATATATATATATATATATATATATATATATATATAATATATATATATATATATATAATTTCCTGGATTCAAGAGAATCAGGCACTTAAATAGTAAAGCACCAAGGTCAGCGTAGTCATAGTGCTATTGTGTACAAATAATATCTAAGGACAAATACTAAAGCTAATATGGACTTGTACTCCTTTGGTGCATACAATCACAAACGGCAGACTGAATACATGAGTTACCAAGGTCACACATGGATACACTCACAGCACCTAGTAGTCTCTAGATCCAAATGAATTTCAGGTTCCAAAATCCAAACTGAGGGAGTAGATAGAGCAGGTAAAATTTAGGCTACATATGTTTCCTAGCTAGAAGATCCTCTGATGTAATAGCTACTCAATGAGGGGTACTCAGCCAGCTATTCATCAGGCTGAAGATACCTTATTATACGAAGGCTACGTTGTAGTTAAGGAATCCCAAGTTAATTCACCAAAGATATAGTTTGAAATGAAATGTTCCTATGTGTGTATGTCTGTGTATATATATATATAATATATATATATATATATATGGTGGCATGTAAAAAGCACCATCCATCCGTGGCCGTTCGCCAGCCCCGTCTGGCACCTGTGCAGGTGGCACGTAAAAAAGCACCCACTACGCTCACGGAGTGGTTGGCGTTAGGAAGGGCATCCAGCCGTAGAAACACTGCCAGATCAGACTGGAGCCTGGTGCAGCCTTCTGGCTTCACAGATCCCCTGTCGAACCGTCCAACCCATGCTAGCATGGAAAGCGGACGCTAAATGATGATGATGATGATGATGATGATGATACACACACACGCATACAAGCACATACATGCATACAAGCACACACACACATAAACACATACATACATACAACATGAGTGTATGTGTTTCATCATCATCATTGTCATCTTTTAATGTTCATTTTCATGCTGCCATCATCAGTTTCATGCAAAAAATACAATAGTGCTAAGCAACAAAGCAATTATATAAATACACTCATCAGGCGTATATGTATGCATGTGTATATGGCTACGCAGTTAGCACGCCGGGCGAAAAGCGTAGCCGTATTTCGTCTGTCTTTACGTTCTGAGTTCAAATTCCGCCGAGGTCGACTTTGCCTTTCATCCTTTCGGGGTCGATAAATTAAGTACCAGTTACGCACTGGGATCGATGTAATCGACTTAATCCATTTGTCTGTCCTTGTTTGTCCTCTCTGTATTTAGCCCCTTGTGGGTAGTAAAGAATAGAAGTATATATATTATATATATATATTATATATATATATTATATATATATATATATATATATATTACCATTCTTCTTTGATATAGCTCTCTTGTTTTTAAAAAAAACATTTTCCTCCATTTTTACCACTTCCGTCTTTTAGTATGTGACCTCGTGAATACCACCGGCGATTTTTTTCCTCTGTCCTCCCGTCTCGGGATCTTTCCTTCTCCTATGTTTCCGACGAAGAGCTCCGCTCAAAACGTCAAACCCTCCTTCTTCCCTTCTTTCCTGAGCGTCCAATAATACTTTATTTGTTCCACGTCCTTGCGTTGTTGTCTTTATGTTTTCTTGTTTGGATTAACTTTATATATATATGGCTGTGTGGTAAGTAGCTTGCTAACCAACCACATGGTTCCGGGTTCAGTCCCACTGCGTGGCATCTTGGGCAAGTGTCTTCTGCTATAGCCCTGGGCCGACCAATGCCTTGTGAGTGGATTTGGTAGACGGAAACTGAAAGAAGCCTGTCGTATATATGTATATATATATAAGTGTGTGTGTGTATATGTTTGTGTGTCTGTGTTTGTCCCCCTAGCATTGCTTGACAACCGATGCTGGTGTGTTTACGTCCCCGTAACTTAGCGGTTCGGCAAAAGAGACCGATAGAATAAGTACTGGGCTTACAAAATAAGTCCCGGGGTCGATTTGCTCGACTAAAGGTGGTGCTCCAGCATGGCCGCAGTCAAATGACTGAAACAAGTAAAAGAGAAAAGAGTAAAAGAGAATATATATATATATATATATATATATATATATTATATGAGGGTGGTGCTGTAAAGTGTTTGGCTTTAAGGGTATTGCGAAAGGCCTGGCTGGAGGTCCAACCTTCTGAGTTCTTTAACAGGGCTTAGAAAAACTGAAGGACTGCTGCAATAAGTGTGTGAATCTGAGAGGGAAATATAGTGAATAAAATCACAATTAACTGATCCTTTTGTACATTCTTTTACCCAAAGCTAGGAACTTTTCAGCACCCTCTCTTGTGTGTGTGTGTGTGTGTGTTTATATGTGTGCGTGACAGATTGATAAATAAATACAAAGACAGACAGAGAGAGAGAGAGACAAACAGAGAGAGAACGGAAGAGAAACATTTAAATAACTAAAACCTACAATGTCTTACTGACACATAATGAGGCTTTGTTTGAGGCTTAATCATTTCCTGCTGTGTTGCAAAAAAAATATATAAATAAAACATCAGAAATGAGTTTAAGTGATTTTATTTAAAGTAAAACACTTCCATTGTTCATTAATCACTACAGCTCACAGCTCTTCTATTATAGTTACTGAATAAATATGGAGTAAATATGACATCTGCATTATCTTGAAAGTGTAATAAAAGAAGAATTTTTTTTCAAAGAGTAACAGAAATCCCATGTTTTGACTGAAAAGCACAAAATCAAAATTTAAAAAATTCCTTTTTTTTTTTCATTTTTTCCTGTCCTATTTTTCATTTTTTCCTGTCCTACAACAGGCTCAAGGAAAACATGACAAACGTTTGATGTTTGACTAAACAGTAACAATATGTACTGTCAGTGACTATGAATGGTATGTTTGATATGCTGTGGTGGAGGGTTTAGTGTCATGTGGTTAACTTTAGAAAGAAAAAGAAAATCTACCAACACTATCATGTTAACAAAAATATGCTTGGCCGTATTTCGTCTGCCATTACGTTGTGAGTTCAAATTCCGCCGAGGTCGACTTTGCCTTTCATCCTTTCGAGGTCGATAAATAAAGTACCAGTTACGCACTGGGGTCGAAGTAATCGACTTAATCCCTTTGTCTGTCCTTGTTTGTCCCCTCTATGTTTAGCCCCTTGTGGGCAATAAAGAAATTTAAAAAAAAAAAAAAAAATTTATAAGACATTTACTAAAAGACATTTAAGTGACATTCCACTATTACATTTTTGTAGATGCAGGCATGGCTATGTGGTAAGAAGCTTGCTTTCCAACCACATGGTTCCAGGTTCAGTCCCACAGCATGGAACTTTGAGTAAGTGACTGCCACTTTAGCTTCGAGTCAACCAAAGCCTTGTGAATGGATGTGGTTGACAGAATCTGAAAAATAGTGAAGGCGCATGTGTGCAGTGCCCAGTAGTGCAATTTTCTGTATCATCATCATCATCATCATTTAGCGTCCGTTTTCCATGCTAGCATGGGTTGGACGGTTCGACCGGGGGATCTGGGAAGCCAGAAGGCTGCACCAGGCTCCAGTCTTATCTGGCAATGTTTCTACAGCTGGATGCCCTTCCTAACGCCAACCACTCCGTGAGTGTAGTGGGTGCTTTTTACGTGCCACCTGCACAGGTGCCAGGTGAGGCTGGCAACGGCCACAGTCGGATTGGTGTATTTTATGTGCCACATTTTATTTGAGTAAGTGCCTGCCACTTTAGCTTCGGGTCAACCAAAGCCTTGTGAATGGATGTGGTTGACAGAATCTGAAAAATAGTGAAGGCGCATGTGTGCAGTGCCCAGTAGTGCAATTTTCTGTATGTTATATGTATTTGTTAGTCCTGGTGTTTTTTGTTATGTATTTGTCTGAATATTTTTTTATCATACCTAATGTGCCTATGATAGGAATTGTTTCTGTTTTTAGACTCCACCTTCGAGTTACCTCTATTTCCAGGTCTTTGTATTTTGAAAGTTTCTCCATTTCTTTTAGAGAAATGTTGTCATCTACTGGTATTGATACATCATTTAGAAAGTATTTTTTTCTTCATGATCTCTGACAACTATATCTGGCCTTTTGGCCTCAATTTCTCTATCTGTGTGTATTGGCATATCCCAGAGTATGGTTGCTTTCTTGTTTTCTGTGACCTTTTTCTGGCGTGTGACTATACTATCTTTTTCTCTGTTGCTATTCTTTAGTGTTGGTATAGCTTCCAGTGTGTAAAGGTCCCAACTCTGTCGTGTCTGTGAATATATTCCTTCTTAGCCAGAACTGGGCAGCCAGAGATAATATGATTTATTGTTTCTTCTTCTTCTTCTTCTGCTTCTTCTTCTTCTTCTTCTTCTTCTTCTGCTTCTTCTTCTTCTTCTTCTGCTTCTTCTTCTTCTTCTTCTTCTTCTGCTTCTTCTTCTTCTTCTTCTTCTTCTTCTTCTTCTTCTTCTTCTTCTTCTTCTTCCTCTTTTCTTTCTTCTCTTCTTCTTCTTCCTCTTCTTCTTCTTCTTCTTCTTCTTCTTCTTCTTCTTCTCTTCTTCTTCTTCTTCTAATTATTATTATTATTATTATTATTATTATTATTATTATTATTATTATTATTATTACTATTATTACTATTATTATTCAAGTGGTAAGCTGGCAGAACTGTTTGCACACTGAACAAAATGCCTAGCGGTGTTTTGTCTGCTGCTACATTCAGAGTTCTATTTTCACCTTTTGGGGGTCGATAAATTAAGTACCAGTGAAACACTGGGATCGATGTAATCAACTAGTCCCCTCCACAAAAACTTCAGGCCTTATGCTTTTCGGGAGGGAAAGCAGTTTTCCTCTACCTACCTGGTGGCTATAGCGAAAGAGGTAGTATGGTGGACAAGATTGAAAGGACTAAAGGGAGACACTTTCCTCTCCAGCCAATCCCTCATCGACTTTTTCAAGCTCCGCTTGGAAAGGAAAGTGAAGGTAGAGAGGGAATTCCCCCCTCCCCCGCCCCAGTAAGTTTGTTAAAAGGTGGGTGAATGTTGTGAAAATGGCTCACACGAATGGGCCTACTCTGACTAATTTGTCTGTAAGCCGGAGTAGTTGAGGAGAAGAGGGGTACGTACAAGGTGTGCCCTTGGCAGTCGGGGTCATCAGAATGTATGGGGTGCCTGGTTGACCCTAGGTGGATCAGACTGGAGCCTGGTGCTGCCTCCTGGCTTCCCAGACCCCGGCTGAACAGTCCAACCCGTGCTAGCACAGAAAATGGACAGTAAACGATGATGATGATGATAAATTAAAAACAAAATACTGAAGATGTACAGAAAACAGATTCTCTCACATGCTGGGGGAAGAACTAGAAGTAGTTGACAGCTTCCATTACCTAAGTGACCCTATTGGGGAATTTTGTTGTTTCTTTTTTTGTTGTTAACTGTTTTTTTTTGTTTTTGTTTTTATTGTTTCTACATTTTCTGTTTTAACCCTTTAGCGTTCAGATTAATTTGGCAAAAATAATCCTTTTTTATTCACATTTAAAAAAAAAATTACCTGATATTATTTTGTAGCTTCCAGATAGGAAAGATGTAATTGCTTATTTTAAGAATGATATTGCAGGGTAGGTGTGAGATGCTGGTTCTGGCCAGTTTGAGCATAAAATGTGTAGAATATTTGGGCTGGATACAGCTGGTTTAAACACTAAAGGGTTAAACCCCCACTTGTCCCTTGTTTTGTATTGTCCCTCTGTGTTTTGGTGTTCGGCCCTTGTGGCCAATAAAGAAGGGATTAATTTTATTATTATTATTGTGTTAATTCCAGAAGTGTACACACAAGCTAAGAGGCTAACATATTGCACAGTTGTTTGACTGGCTACAAACAGCAGCCAAATAACTGTCAGGTCACACCTTACTAGCTTTAAAATATTTATAATAATCCTTGGTGTGCGCATCTGACAGACTGTAAAATAACTAATATGAAGTCTGGTGACATTCTGTGTTAGACAAGTATGCCATCTGTGTTGGTGGGTACTCAGATCATGTAACCCAACACCTTCGAGTCTGTTTAGAATACATTTGGCCCTCCCCCACAGACATCACAGGGGTGACCTAAATAAGTAAATAAATGAAAGAAAGAAAACGAGAAAGAAAGAAAGAAAGAAAGAAAGAAGGAAAGGAGATAAGAGAACGTTGTCTATTTTCAGCTCTCAAAAATTCCTCAGTGATATTCACCTATGTTACACAGTCTGTAAAGTGTGAGCAACCTTTGCATTTCAGCAGGCATTTTTTTGTTACACCGGGCTTTGACACATCACCAAGGTAGACAAGATACCATTATACCAACAGCAAAATTAAAAGTGTATGTGTGTGGCATGTTTCACATGCATATCTCCCTTTCTCTCTTTAAATGTGCATGTGTATATTTATACATACTTGTATATATATTCTTTTATTCTTTCATATTTTTCATCCCTAAAGGGGATATATATATATATATATATCTTTCTCTTTTATATATATATCTTTCTCTTTATATATATATATATCTTTCTCTTTTACTTGTTTTAGTCATTTGACTGCGGCCATGCTGGAGCACCGCCTTTTAGTCGAGCAAATCGACCCCAGGACTTATTCTTTGTAAGCCTAGTACTTATCCTATCGGTCTCTTTTGCCGAACCGCTAAGTAACGGGGACGTAAACACAAGTGATGTTGGGGAGACAAACACTGACACACAAACATACACACACATATATATATATACGACAGGCTTCTTTCAGTTTCCGTCCACCAAATCCACTCACAAGGCTTTGGTCGGCCCGAGGCTATAGTAGAAGACACTTGCCCAAGGTGCCACGCAGTGGGACTGAACCCGGAACTGTGAGGTTGGTAAGCAAGCTACTTACCACACAGCCACTCCTGCGCTTTATATATATATATAAGTTCAGTAAAATTTAGATTCAGATGAATATGGTACTTAAGTTAAAGGCACCAGAATTTAGTATGGTATTATCCATGTAATTCAAAATGGGGTGATTATAATCAAAATAAGCAACAAGGATATTCTCTGGATATGTAGTTAAGGTTATATATTATACACAAACATAGGTTCTGGCTTTATACTATACTTAAATAGTGGAAGCGCAATGGCCCAGTGGTTAGGGTAGCGGACTCACGGTCATAGGATCGTGGTTTCGATTCCCAGACCGGGCGTTGTGAGTGTTTATTGAGCGAAAACACTTAAAGTTCCACGAGGCTCCAGCAGGGGTTGGTGGTGATCCCTGCTGTACTCTTTCACCACAACTTTCTCTCACTCTTACTTCCTGTTTCTGTTGTACCTGTATTTGAAAGGGCCGGCCTTGTCACTCTCTGTGTCACACTGAATATCCCCAAGAACTATGTTAAGGGTGCACGTGTCTGTGGAGTGCTCAGCCACACTTACACGTTAATTTCACGAGCAGGCTGTTCCGTTGATTCGGATCAACCGGAAACCTTCGTTGTCGTAACACGAGGCTCCAGCAGGGGTTGGTGGTGATCCCTGCTGTACTCTTTCACCACAACTTTCTCTCACTCTTACTTCCTGTTTTCTGTGTACCTGTATTTGAAAGGGCCGGCCTTGTCACTCTCTGTGTCACGCTGAATATCCCCGAGAACTACGTAAGGGTACACGTGTCTGTGGAGTGCTCAGCCACTACACGTTAATTCATGAGCAGGCTGGTTCGTGATTCGGATCAACCGGAACCTTCGTTGTCGTAACCACGAGGCTCCAGCAGGGGTTGGTGGTGATCCCTGCTGTACCTCTTCACCACAAACTTTCTCTCACTCTTACTTCCTGTTTCTGTTGTACCTGTATTTGAAAGGGGCCGGCCTTGTCACTCTCTGGTCACGCTGAATATCCCCGAGAACTATGTTAAGGGTACACGTGTCTGTGGAGTGCTCAGCCACACTTACACGTTAATTTCACGAGCAGGCTGTTCCGTTGATTTGATCGGATCAACCGGAACCCTCGTCGTCGTAACCGACGGAGTGCTTCCAACATACTTAAACAATTTAATTTGTCGCATTAACAAAGACAGGCAGTGGCACTATTTGGAAATTGATGAGCAAGGCCAAGTTTTATTCTCAAAACAGAATAATGATGACAAAAATTTCACAAGCAGGCTGTTTGGTTGATCAAATAAACTGGAACACTGATCGTCATGACTGATAGAGAGTTTATTACTATCATGTGATGTAAAGACAAGGAGACACAAAGGCTCACACACACACGCACACATATACGCATGCACACTCACACACATACATATAGACATATGTACGTGTATATGCATGTGTGTGTGTGTCTGTGATGATGATATATGTGTGAGTGTATGTGTGTGTGTGTGTGTGTACATACACACACACATACACACACACACCTACAAGAGGCTTCTTTCTGTTTCTGTTTCTTTACTACCCACAAGGGGCTAAACACAGAGGGGACAAACAAGGACAGACAAATGGATTAAGTCGATTACATCGACCCCAGTGCGTAACTGGTACTTAATTTATCGACCCCGAAAGGATGAAAGGCAAAGTCGACCTCGGCGGAATTTGAACTCAGAACGTAACGGCAGACGAAATACCTGCTAAACATTTCGCCCGGCGTGCTAACGTTTCTGCCAGCTCACCGCCTTAAAGGCTTCTTTCTGTTTCTGTCTCCCAAATCCATTCATAAGGCTTTGATCAGAGTAAGAATTATAACATAACAGAAACCTAGGACTGAACCGAATGCCACATTGTTGGGAAGCAAATTTCTTCGTCACGCAGTCATGCTGCACCTATTCTATAGCAGATCAATTACC
>NW_021824431.1:0-18828 GCF_006345805.1 Octopus sinensis | reverse complement strand
ACTACTACTACCACCACCACCACCACCATACTACTACTACTACTACTACACTACCCCACCACTACTACTACTACTACTACTACTACTACCACCATACTACTACTACTACTACTATCCACTACCACAACACCCACACCACCAACACCACCACCACTACTACTACTATACTACTACTACTACTACTACTACTACTACTACTACTACTACTACCGGCATCATCATTACTTCTCTGTTAGTCTTTTCCCATTCTAGCCATGCCACCACCGCCTTCATTCTCCATTCCAGTCCATGCCACCACCGCCTTCATTCGCCATTCCAACCGTGCCACCACCGCCTCCATTCCCCAACAGTAACATCGTAACTACACGTATTACATCAACCGTTTGACCAGAATGGACATCAGCACGGCTGCTAGGAGCATCTGGGAAAGATTGCGTCGGTTGCCCCCCCCCACCTACTCAACCCATCACACAGTAAAACGGGGAGAGAGAAAGAGAGGGAGGGTGACAGAGAAAGGCAGAAAGAGAGAGAGGGGGGGAGAAAGGGGTCGATGAAAAGCAAGGCAAAGTTTATCTTTCAACCGGAACACATCGGATGCTCTACCGACTCTAACAATTCGTCGTCTTTATATTCAGACACTCGGGTGTCATTTGAGGGAGTTTTGGCTACTCTTTCTAGATGTGTTTAGTAAAAAAAAAAAATGAATAATTCCTTTTTAACAAAAAAGCTTGACGTGATAGAACATTTCTGAGGGCATTTGAGTGTAATTTGAGGGAGTTTTAGCTACTGTTTCTAGGTGTTTCGAACAAGGCGTCGAGGATTCGTGTCATATCGGCACGTGATTGTTCTGCAAACATTCGAAGGAACCGCCCAAGATCGAAGTGGCTGTGTGGTAAGTAGCTTGCTAACCAACTACATGGTTCCGGGTTCAGTCCCACTGCGTGGCATCTTGGGCAAGTGTCTTCTGCTATAGCCCCGGGACGACCAATGCCTTGTGAGTGGATTTGGAAACTGAAAGAAGCCTGTCGTATATATGTATATATATATATGTATGTGTTTGCTTGTGTGTCTGTGTTTGTTCCCCTAACATTGCTTGACAACCGATGCTGGTGTGTTTACGTCCCCGTCACTTAGCGGTTCGGCAAAAAGAGACCGATAGAATAAGTACTGGGCTTACAAAAAGAATAAGTTCCGGAATCGAGTTGCTCGACTAAAGGCGGTGCTCCAGCATGGCCGCAGTCAAATGACTGAAACGAGTAAAAGAGTAAAGAGAGAACTATCGAATGGTAGTTAGTGGGGGTGGGGGTTGAGGGTGGGCAGATACCCGTGTTAGTCGAGGCAAACACTTGCAGAAAACGGACCGAATACTTCACCAGTGATCGTCATTGTAGTCACCAAACACTCAGCGGTTATTATGAATTAGCTCCAAGTCAAACCTGAGCGAGTAGATCTAAGTTTAGAGGTATTCCAGCTGTGACCATCCCGTCTTACTTTGAAATATGATGCATCAAAGAATATAGGATTATACTCTTTTACGCTTTTACTTGTTTCAGTCATTTGACTGCGGCCATGCTGAAGCACCGCTTTTAGTTGAACAAATCGACCCCAGGACTTATTCTTTGTAAGCCTAGTACTTATTCTATCGGTCTCTTTTGCCGAACCGCTAAGTTACGGGGATGTAAACACAGCAGCATCGGTTGTCAAGCGATGTTGGGGAGACGAACACAGACACAAACATATACACACACATATACATATACATACATATATATACGACGGGCTTGTTTCAGTTTCCGTCTACCAAATCCACTCACAAGGCTTTGGTCGGCCCGTGGCTATAGTAGAAGACACTTGCCCAAGATGCCACGCATGGGACTGAACCCAGAACCATGTGGTTGGTAAGCAAGCTACTGACTACACAGCCACTCCTGCGCCTTGGAAACATCTCTCCATTCTTTTCTAAAGTTGTTCCCTTTGTCTTGCTTCTGCCGATCCATGCTTTTGTTTTTAGCTAAAGGATAGAAGTATTATTTTCTTCGCAGAGGCGGCGAACTAGCAGAAACGTTAGCACGCCGGGCGAAATGCGTAGCGGTATTTCGTCTGCCGTTACGTTCTGAGTTCAAATTCCGTCGAGGTCGACTTTGCCTTTCATCCTTTCGGAGTCGATTAAATAAGTACCAGTTACGCACTGGGGTCGATATAATCGACTTAATCCGTTTGTCTGTCCTTGTCTATCCTCTCTGTGTTTAGCCCCTTGTGGGTAGTAAAGAAATAGGTATTTCGTCTGTCGCTACGTTCTGAGTTCAAATTCCGCCGAGATCGACTTTGCTTTTTCATCCTTTCGGGGTCGCTAAAATAAGTACCAGTGGCGTACTGGGGATCGATGTTTCTACATGAAACATGGGAATTTGCGAGTTCCGTGAAATGTGTACATGCACTTTGAGACGAATCGTTTGCACACACACACACACTTTCAGCCACTTCTATGTGTATGTGGTGTGTGTGTGTGTGTGTGTGTATGTGTGCGTGTGTGTGCGCGCGCGTGTGTGTGTGAAGTGTTAATTGCGATTTGTTGTTCAAATTTCAGTTCGTTGACTGAATAGAATCTACATAGAAATGGTTCGTTATTCAATTTTTTTCGTTAGGGGAACCGTACATATATGGGTGTCCAATTCTTTCTTCCTTCCCTTCTTTCCTTCTTCCTTTCTTTCTTTCTTTCTTTCTTTCTTTATTTATTTATTTCCAGTTTAGAATCCCAAATGATGGTACTAGCTCTAGCCCTAAATGTATGTATGTATGTATGTATGTATGTATGTATGTATGTATTATGTATGTATGCATGTATGTATGCATTTATGTATGTTTGTATGTATGTATGCGTGTGTGTATGTTCATATATATATATAATATATATATATATATATATATATATATATATTTTTTTCTTTCTGTGTTCTTTTTGTTTTCTGTGTCTCTTTCTGTTGAAGAGCGTAGGCTCGAAACGTAAAAGACTTGCTTTATTTATATTCCTGAGCGCATACTAATACAATTGTTTGTTTATATTCCACCTGCCTTTGTCTTTTGTTTATTTTCATAAAGCTTCCCGTTATATATATATATATATATATATATATATGTAAAATATTATTAGAGACAAAACCACTATTTTGCAAAACAAACAAGGAAAGACTTAATCAATACATAAAATTTTAATAAATAGTCAAAAAAACCGCCTCTACAATTGTTTCTTGTCTTGATCGACAATCTTCAGGTGGACTTCCAATCTAAAATATCAATATTTTAAAATATAAAAATAATAATTTTAAAATAATTAAAGTATGAATGAAAAAATATAATATATAATCCATATATAACCATATATAATCCATATATAATCAATATATAAACAATAAAACTAAAATAAACCTATCAACAATTAAATATAAAATATAAAATATAAAATATAAAATATAAAATATAAAATATAAAACAAAACAAAAAAATAATAATAATATAATAATAAACTATATATACACCCATACACATAACCTAATTATATATAACCATATCTAACTACATACACTAAATCACACCTATATATATATCCCTATACATACACATAAAAACGTCTAGGCAACTATAAATAAATAAAATAGCTAAATACTTCAACACAATACTTATTCATACTCCCACACACACACACACATACAACCCACATTCACGCTCTAGAAAACGGACATCACTTAAAATTATGAACGGAGAATGGAATAAATGGATTAAAAATTATTCACTTGGTAAAACGAACACTACTTAAAAATTATGAATGAACAATGCAATAAAACAACAGACATCGCAAATAGATACAAATTACTACGAATTCCTTAACAAACCTACCATGATAAACCAAAACATAAAAACATATAATGATAAAATCTCCCTTTACTAAACTCTATAACATACCTATATAGCAATCCCCCTAACCTAAACATTCACACACAAATACACACACGTAAACCACACACCCCCACGACATATACAAATACCCACACCATTTACACATACCTATACATACATATAAACCTCAACATATACTCCAAAAACCCACTCAACCCCACACAGACAAATAAACACAAAAATTATGAATGGATTCTTTTATAAAACTACCATGATAAGCTAAAACTCACAAAACATAAATGATAAACCTCCCTTTACTAAACACTATAACATACTTATATAGCAATCCCTTTAACCTATACATTCACACACAAATACAAACACGTAAACCACACACCCATAACAAATACAAACACCCACCCCACTCACACACACCCACAAGTACATATAAGCCTCAACATATACACCAAACAAAATTACTTTACCAAGGAACTTAACATATGTATAAAAAGTATAACCGCTCTGGAAACGAACATCTTTTAAAATAATGAATGGAGAAATGGAATAAATGGAATTAAAAATAATATTCACGTGGCAAAACGAACACCACTCAAAAAGCACATGCACACAATAAATACGTACAACCCCCCAATACACACTCATATACATACGTATCAAGCTCGACATCCACAGCAATACGCTTACACCCACTCACACCCAGATGGGTGAATTGCACAACCAGGGAACGCACACACCACGTGTGCGTATTTTGATTGTGCAACTCGCCCATATGCATGTATGCGGGCGCGATTACATTGTTGCACATATCGAGCCCAAATAGCATGCATGTACATGTGAGGGGGTACACGCACATGAACGTGCGCGTGTACCCCCTGCATTTATACCCGTGCGTGAATATACACATGGAGACTACCACACAGGTACAAATGTGTATAGTAATGGGAGCCCCATCACTACACTCAATGTATACTCTCACCCATCCGCACGGATGTGAAAGTGAATCTCCGGTTATATGTTGAGGCTTATATGTAGCGCTGTGGAGGCGAACGTCGTGAAATTGTGAATGAATGGGTGGAGTTGGGAATTGTAACCGGGTGGTGGACTAGCGTTGCTTGGAATTGTGAATGGAATAGTGTAGTAGTAAGGCAGGCATCGAGAATAGATTTGGGTTACTGCAAGTTGTTTGTTAGAGCTGCTAAGATGAGCTAAGCTCATAAATGTATATAATAATTTATCATGGTAGTTTTTTAAAGAATCCATTCATAATAATTTTTTTTTCTTTTTTTTTTTTAAGTAGTGTTGGTTTGCCACGTGGATATAGTTTTTAGTTCCATTTATTCTATTTCTCCATTCATAATTTTAAATGACGTTTACTTTCCATGGCGCGTATTCTTTTTTTACATAAGTTATATTTTTATGGTAACGTAATTTTGGTTTGATTTTTTTAACGGCTAAGAATTTAATTTCACTTCATAATTTGAAACTGACTTGTAAGTATGTATTTTATTTCTCCTTATGTCATATTGTTATTTTTGATATTCTGGTTAATTACGATGTATTTAATGTTGTTTTTCATAGGAGTGTTTATGTATATGAGATTGTGTGTGAGTTTTTAGTTGTATAATTTATTTATATCTGTATGAGTGTGGGTGTGTAAATATTGTTGTATATATCGAGTTTAGTGAGTATGTATATGCGTATATGTGAGGGAGTATATGGATCTGTTGTGTGTGTGTGTTTTGCGTGTGTGTGTGTTTGTGTGTGAATGTGTATATGGGTTTGTTATTTAGGTTTTGGGATGTATGTGTTAATTTGTCTGTGGGGGGAGGGAGTGGGTTTTTGGTGTATATTGAGGTTTATAAGTTAGTATAGGTATGTGTATAAGTCGTGGGTCTGTGGTTTACGTGTGTGTATTTGTGTGTGAATGTTAGGTTAGGGGGATTGCTAATAGGTTTGTTATAGAGTTTAGCAAAGGGAGATTTTATCGTTATTTTTTTAAGAGTTTTGGTTTATCATGGTTTTTTTAGGAATTCGTGGTAATTTGTCTATTTTCGATGTTGGTTGTCTTATTACATTGTTTCATTCATAATTTTTGAGTGGTGGTGTTTGTGTTGCCACGTGAATATTATTTTTAATTCCATTATATCCATTTCTCCATTCATTATTTAAAGATGTTCGTTTCCAGAGCGGTTTTATACTTTTTATACATATGTTAAGTTCCTTGGTAAAGTAATTTTGTTTGGTGTATATGTTGAGGCTATATGTACTTGTGGGTGTGTGTGAGTGGGGTGGTGTTTGTATTTTTTATGGGTGTGTGGTGTTACGTGTTTGTATTTGTGTGTGAATGTATAGGTTAAAGGGATTGCTATATAAGTATGTTATAGTGTTTAGTAAAGGGAGGTTTTATCATTTATTTTGGTGAGTTTTAGCTTATCATGGTAGTTTTATAAAAGAATCCATTCATAATTTTTGTGTTTATTTGTCTGTGTGGGGTTGAGTGGGTTTTTGGAGTATATGTTAAGGTTTATATGTATGTATAGGTATGTGTAAGTGGTGTGGGTATTTGTATATGTCGTGGGTGTGTGGTTTACGTGTGTGTATTTGTGTGTGAATGTTTAGGTTAGTGAGATTGCTATATAGGTATGTTATAGAGTTTAGTAAGGGAGATTTTATCATTATATGTTTTTATGAGTTTTGGTTTATCATGGTAGGTTTGTTAAGGAATTCGTAGTAATTTGTATCTATTTGCGATGTCTGTTGTTTTATTGCATTGTTTCATTCATAATTTTTAAGTAGTGTTCGTTTTACCAAGTGAATAGAATTTTTAATTCCATTTATTCCATTTCTCTCCGTTCATAATTTTAAGTGATGTCCGTTTTCTAGAGCGTGATGTGGGTTGTATGTTGTGTGTGTGGGAGTATGATAAGTATTTGTTGAAGTATTTAGCTATTTTATTTATTTATAGTTGCCTAGACGTTTTTATGTGTATGTATAGGGATATATATATATGTGTGTGATTTAGTGTATGTAGTTAGATATGGTTATATATAATTAGGTATATGTGTATGGGTGTATATATATTTTATTATTATATTATTATTATTTTTTTGTTTTGTTTTATATTTTATATTTTATATTTTATATTTTATATTTAATTGTTGATAGGTTTATTTTAGTTTATATATTGTTTATATATTGATTATATATGGATTATATATAGGTATATATGGATTATATATTTATATTTTTTCATTCATACTTTAATTATTTTAAAATTATTATTTTTATATTTTAAAATATTGATATTTTAGATTGGAAGTCCACCTGAAGATTGTCGATCAAGACAAGAAACAATTGTAGTGGCGGTTTTTTTGACTATTTATTAAAATTTATGTATTGATTTAGTCTTTCCTTGTTTGTTTTGCACAATAGTGGTTTTGTCTCTATAATATTTTATAATATTTTACTATAAAATTGGATTTAATCCTAATCTGATTTTTTCCCTGTAAATTTGGATTTATTCCCTATATTTATTATATTATATATATATTATATTAATATATATATATATATATATATATATATATATATATGTATGTATGTATATGATTTGAGAGAAGTTTGATTGCTCAAAACAATGTGGGCCACTCTTTGGCACCATTTCAAGCGACAGCAATTGAACAAAGATGGAATATTTTCTGACCCCAGACAGAAAGGAAAAGTTATGATGGTCCTTATTTAGGAATCTCAGAACAGTTTCATCCTTCAAGCTATCATTTCAGTCATTCCTTACCATTTTGAAAATTGGAATAATAATTCCTAAGTAAGGCAAAAGGCTACAAATACATACTGGTTTTAAAATTTGATAGAAGGACAGAAATTTCGGTAGAGGGGCTAAATCGATTAAATCAACCCCAGTACTCAACTGGTATTTATTTTATCGACTCTGAAAGGATGAAAAGCAAAGTCGAGCGCGACGGAATTTGAACTCAAGACGTAAAGCCGGACGAAATAACGCTTAGCATTTTGCTCGGGGTGTTAACGATTCTGCCAACTTGCCGCCTTAAAAAGAAAGGCGGATACAAATATTGGGATATAATTATATCGATTTTTGTTCTTCAATTTTTCGAAAGAGACGATCAATGTCGTCTCGGCCAGATTTGAACTCATAATATCAAGAGTCGTGACTAAGAATCACAGAGCAACTGGTACGTCTTTCTACAGATACAGCGTCTCAACCATTGTGTCTTGCAGAAAGAAATATATAAGTCAAATTGAAACCAGGGTAAGGATTTGAACCTGGGTCAGTGATTTTTGAAACTAGTCGGGAAACAAAGAACCCCCCCTCTGTCTGTCTGTCTCTTTCTCTCTCTGTCTCTTTCTGTCCTCTATGCATGCCTTCCTCTCTCTTTATCGACAAGATGCATCAACTCCAGCAGACGAAGAATGGCGGTACTAAAACTAGCAGAAACGAAACAAAGCGTAAAAAAATTACTGGTTTCCGTTTCCGGTATGGGAAAGAGAAGCGAGAAAAAGGTACGTTAATATACATACATACATACATACATACATACATACGTACATACACAGACACACAGACACATATATATATATATGTGTGTATATATATATATATACACATATACATACTTACATACATACGTATCTATCTATCTATCTATTTGCATATATATATATATATATATATATAATATATATATATATATATATATATATATATACATACATACATATATATTCATACACACACATGTATATATATATATGAATATATACATATATGTATATATATATATGTATTCATATATATATATATCACACACACACACACACACACACACACACACACACAAGAGGATGTTGGGATAAATTAAGGCGGCGTTGTGGACGGTGGTGTAGAGGAATAGAGATTTTCTTGGAGGTTGTTTTATCGGCGGAAGAATGATGGAAGTGGGGGGGAGGTAAGACGAGAAAAGGTGATGGAATGGCGACGCTGAATAAAGAAGGTCACAAAAAAAAAAAAGAAACATCTGAGAGGTACAAATAACAGTGCAGCCTCATCAACACCCTAAACCCCCTCATCCCACCGTACACACCACCTCTGACCCCCCCCTCTTCATTTCCTCCTTCCCTCCCTCCCTCCCACATCACCATTCCACCTTCATCTGGAGAAATTGGTCTCCCTACATCCTTTTTGCGTTACATTCCTCTTCCTTCCGTCTCAGTTCTTCTCTCACCGCTCCCCCTCTCTCTCTCTCCATACACACACACACGCACACACGCACACACACACACACACACGTACACACACACACAAATGTGTCGCTTTTGACTGTTGCTGCTTTTGGTGCCTGCAAAGTTTAATGCTTTGTGCATATATATATATATATATATATATATATATGTATATGTATATATATATATTTGTGTGTGTGTGTGTTTGTGGTTGTGTGTGTGTACATACATATATGTATATACATATACATATACATGCATGCATACATATTAATACAAACACACACATATATATATATAATATATATATATCTATATATATATATATATATGCACATACACATACACACAGACACACACGCGCACATACACACACATACACACACATGCATACGTAAGTGTGTGTGTGTGTGTATGTGTGTATGTGTGTGTGTGTGTGTTGTGTGTGTGTTGTGTCTATAAAGCGAGCTGAGGAGGCGAATGTTGCCCGAGGCGGACGACAGGCACGCGCCTGTCGGGACGTTCAGAGACGAGAGGAAGGGGTGGTGTGGGGGTGGGGAGAGAGGAAGAGCGGAAGAAGGAAGAACCCCCGGATGACATACGAAAACACACGTCTTATTTCTGTTGTTCTTGCTGCTGTTGTCGCCCTCTGTTGTGTCGTTATTGTTTTTTGCTGCTGTTGTTGTTGCTGTTGTCAGTGGAGACGTGAGGCCGAACTAACCAGTTTGACAGCAAAGTTCGGCACACAAAACATAACACACACACACACACACACACACACACACACACACACACACATACAAATACACACACACATACACATACACACATACACACACACAAATACACATGTACACATGCAGGCACACCTCTCTCTCCTTTGTTTTCTCTCTTTCTATCTCTATCTGTATTTGTGTGTATATATATTATATATATATATATGCATGTATACACATACACACATTCAAACATATATATCTATAAATGAATGTATGTACGTACATATATATATATGTATGTATGTATGTATGTATGTATGTATGTATGTATGTATATATATATACATTTCTTTACTACCCACAAGGGGCTAAACACAGAGAAGACAAACAAGGATAGACAAAGGGATTAAGTCGATTACATCGACCCCAGTGCGCAACTGGTATTTAATTTATCGACCCCGAAAGGATGAAAGGCAAAGTCGACCTCGGCGGAATTTGAACTCAGAACGTAACGGCAGATGAAATACGGCCATCGGTAGATGGGACTGTTGTATGGCGTGAGTTTAGCGTAATTTGCGCTTCCTTAGCAACAGGCACTGTACCGCTGAATGTGAGTTCGAAATTTCGTCAGATCGATATACTTTAACACTGATAAAACAGCCAGTGATATCGTAAAAACAAAAAATCATGTGGTTGGTAAGCAAATTTATACACTGGCCGCCAGCGTTTTGCGATATCACTGACCGTTTATAGAATCCAGTTGCATCAGCTTATACGCGTTTCATGAAGCGATGTTGCTTAACCTAGAGTCACTGACTTGGACATTTTGGAAATCGAAGAGGAGCTAGTCGATTACATCGACCCCAGTGCTTGACTAGTACCTATTTTATCGACCCCGAAAGGATGAAATGCAAAGCCGTCCTCGACGGAATTTGAGTTCAGAACGTAAAGACAACCGAAATACCGCTAAGTGTCTTGTTCGATGTGCTAAGGATTCTGCCGTCTTTATAATAATCCTTTTTACTATTGGCATAAGGACTAAGATCTTGGGGGTAGGGCACTAGTCGATTACATCGACCTCAGTACTCAACTGGTACTTAATTTATAGATCCCGAAAGGGTGAAAAGTAAAGTCGATCTCGTCGGATTTTAAAATCAAAACGTAAAGATGAACGAAATACCTCTAAGCAATTTGTTCGATGTGCCAGCTCGCAGCCTTTATAATAATCGGAAACGGAGACTCTAATCTGTGCTGCCCAAGAGCAGGCACTAAGAACAAACTACATAAAATATAGAATAGACAACACATCAGAAAGTGATAAGTGCGGAATCTTTGGAGAAAATGGTAAACCGTATGGCATATTACCAGCCAATGTACGCCACTAGCCCAGAAGGAATATAAGAGATGCCACGACAATATAACCAGGCTTGTCCATTGGACACTTTGCAACAAGTATGGACTTGACAGAGCAAAAAGTGGTACGACCACAAACCTGAAGGCATCATCGAAAATAAAATGCGAAGATCCCATGGGATTTTATGATTCAGTGCGACCATGAGATAGAGAAGCCAGACAGTCTTAATTGAGAAAGAAAACAAAATATGATGGATCATAGATATAGCATGCCTAGCTGACTACATGGTATGCGATAAGGAAGAAAGAAAAGTTGAGAGATATGACCGGTTAGCTTGGGAAGTTAAGCAGTTGTGGTCGATGAAAAAGGTAGCAGTAGTACCAATGATTGTCGGAGCCCTAGGAACAGTGTCAAAAATCTCGAGAATTACGTGAAACAAACAGGGGCTGCAATAAGGGTGGAGCACTTGTAGAAAGTATCACTACTTGGAACCGCTCGAATACTCCGGAAGGTGCTCGAAAAATAAGAGGTGTTACCTTAGTTTGCTGGTAGTGAACATTGACACCGTAGTACATCTTGTACAAACTTCGTGTTTTGCGTTGAAGAATTGGTCGAGTGCCAATTTCGTTGCGAGCAGGTCGGTCGCGATGCCATTTCTAAAAGCCTCGTCTAACTTTTTGACTAGCCCTGCCTCTACTCTGTTTCTTTCTACCGCTAGTCCTTTGCTAAACCTTATCGATTCTATTCTAATCGCCCTTTTCAGGGCGAACCACCATCTATTGTGGATTATCGCTCCCGTTAACGCCCTCTTAATTAGTTTACTAATCCGGTCACTAAAATCTTTACGCGCCGGCAACAATGTGTTCAGCTTCCAATAATTGGGTCCCTGTCTAAGTCGTCTGTACAGATCCCTAATTTGTGGTCTGTGTGGTCGACGACTTTAAACTGGGGACAACCTATGCTATCCTTATCTGTTACTCAACAGAATACCCTATCTAGATACAATGTGGATGACCCGATGCGGTTTGACCAGGTCCACTCTGGCACATCCAGGAAATCCTGTCGATACCTGTCGGACAGTTGGAATCGTCTGAGCAGGTTTGAGAGACTTTTGCATCCTCCTATCCTATTTCCTAAAGCTGCATAGTCCCATCTTACATCTAAAACTCCATTCCAATCCCCCACTAACACTAGAGAGCAAAACGTTCCCAGGAAGATTTCCAGACGTCTGAAGAAATCTGCTCGTTCTGCTCCTGTCGGAACATAGACGGCAACTATCCTAAAAGTATGTCCTTCGCTGCTTGCCACGTCCAGGACCACTGATTTACCTTTCAGATCCAGGAAGATCGTACTTATTACAAGATCCAGATTTTTCCGTTATGGTTCGGAAAAATCTGGATCTTGTAATAAGGACGATCTTCCTGGATCCGGAAGGTAAGTAGGTGGTCTTGGACGTGGCAGACAACGAAGAAAATAATAACGATAACAATAGTTGTTTCAGATTTTAGCGCAAGGCCAGGAATTTTAAGGCAGAGGGCAAGTAAATTACGTTAAGCCAGAATTTGAATGTTACGTTGTTTTATCAACAGCGGATGGATGAAAGATACGGTCAGCCTCTGCAGAATTTACGCTCTGTAGCGTAAAGAGTCGGAAGAAATGCCATCGCTGAGTATTTTATCCGGCTAGCTAACAATTCTGGTTCCATTATAAAAAGTGCAAATAGGAACTACATATCTTGCATTATAATTTAATAATTTCATTATAATCTTTATATATAAAAGTAAGGTTGTGTGCTGTCTGTCTCCTACGATTTAGATTCCTAACTACTCCCACATTTTGCGGTGCAGTTTAACCAAAACCGGGTATCTTATAGTCGGGATTCATATCGAGCCCTTCTGGGTATTAGCGCGCGTCTAGGATGAGTCTACGATTTAAAAAAAATTTACCAACAATTTTTCCCATTTTTAATGCATTTTTGGCATATATAAGGGAAGTAACTCTCTAAAAATTTATTAAATCTCAGAACGTAAAAAGCTACAGTAACAACCCCCCCTTTGTGGTTAGCCATATTGAGATGGCTATTATACTTTACATCTCTAAAAATGCTTATATAGTTATTTCCCTTACAAACCCGAGCAACGCCGGGCGATACTGCTAGTTTATTATAATTTTATTAAAATTTATTATAATTTTATTACAATTTAATAATTTTATATTGTGTGGTAGTTTATATTGTATTAAAGCATTCTTACTTTTTTTTCTTAGATAAATAACTAAATACAAATAAATAAATGTATAAAATATGGTCATTCACGGAGTTTTTTGATTGGGGGACACAGTGAAATATTTAATAGACAGATGGGTGGATAAACAGGTGGATAGGTAGTTAGGTAGTTACACAGAAAGGTACATAAGTAGACAGACAGACTGACAGACTGATACATACATACATACATACTACATACATACATACATATTCTTTTATTCTTTTACTTGTTTCAGTCATTTGACTACGGCCATGTTGGAGCACCGCCTTTAGTCGAACAAATCGACCCCAGGACTTATTCTTTGTAAGTACTTATTCTATCAACTTAATCTCTTTTGCTGAACCGCTAAGTTACGGGGATATAATCTCACCACCATCGGTTGTCTCGATGGTGAGGAGACAAACACACACACACACACACACACACACACACACACACACACACACACACACACACACACACACACACACACACACATATATATATATATATATACGACAGGCTTCTTTCAGTTTCCGTCTACCAAATCCACTCACAAGGCTTTGGTCGGGCTATAGGCAAGGGTATAGCAGAAGACGCATGCCCAAGGTGACACGCAGTGGGATTGGAGCCCGGACCATGTGGTTGGTAAACATGCTACTTACCACACAACCACTCCTTAATATATACATGTATATATATATATATATATATATATATATATATATAATATATATATATATATATATGTGTGTGTGGTGTGTGTGGTGTGTGTGTGTGTGTACCACAACAAACACAGCAACATTACTACGTCTACCGCTATATTGCTATATACACCAAAGCACCAATTCCGTCAAAACCATTCAATAAGTAGCAACATCAGCGCCAGCACCAAACGACGAAAAATGATCGCCAAACCATTGCAACATCCACCACACGCAACAACACCACCATCCCCACCACCGCCATCCCCACCACCAGCACCACCACCACTCAAATTCACTTACATTCACTCCACAAGACCCGGGGTCAGTGCTGGATTAACTGTTAAGCAAAAATAAGCACATTGCTTAGGGCATCAAGACAGAAATGGTAAATGGTTTATGGCACAAAAGAAATCACTTTAAACTTGCTAAAATAATATTCGAAGTGATTTGTAAGACAGTTCTATATTTAAGAGATGGGGAATTATGTACATTATTTACATTATTTACATTTGACGGATATTTGTCCTCATCTTGTTTGTTGTCAACACAACATTTCGGCTGATATACCCTCCAGCCTTCATCAGGTGTCTTGGGGAAATTTCGAACGTGGGTTCTCATTCATAAGGTATTATTATTATTATCATTATTATTATTATTTAGGTCACTGCCTGGAACCGAACTCAGAATCTTGGGATTAGTAGCCCGCGCTCTTAACCACTACGCCATATACCCGTAGACAATTATGAGGTGAATTTTAGGGCTTTCAAATCTAATATTTTCCTATCCTTCCTTAATACCGGTTCCCATATGCTATTCATATCTACACTCGGTCTACATATGTCTAACATATGTGCCCAAGACACCCGATGAAGACTGGAGGGTATATCAGCCGAAACGTTGTGTTAACAACAAACAAGATGAGGACAAATATCCGTCAAATGTAAATAATGTAAATAATGATTTATAAGATCGGAAATATAGTTTCGAAGTGATGATGTGTCATAGTGAAGATTTGATAAAAGGCTTTGCCATTAGCAAAAAACAGTTGGAGAAATCTTTCCAAATATAAATAAAGTGGAAATATGCAAAAAATAAACATTATATTCCATCTTTCCAGTTTTGTTTCATTTTGAAAACTAAAAAATTATTTTGTGGCATATACGTGGTCTGATCAATAAGTATCCAGACTGTTGTCATAGTAACGAAGCTAAAGAACGCGGAGTGAAGCCGCTTGGCACAAAGTGACCTTGAACTCTGCTGTAGATGTACACTAAGTTTTAATGTTCTAGCTCATTTCCGCTGTTTACAGCAGTGCTTGGAAGGAAGGTGTGTAGCGTATGATCGTTGCAGTGACCATGACGGAGAAAGTTGAGCAGAGAATCTGCATCAAATTTTGCCAAAAGCTTGGTGGTGGAGTTTACTTCCAAGCACTGCTGTAAACAGGAGAAGTGAGCTAGAACGTTAAAACTTAGTGCGCATGCACATCAGAGGTCAAAGTCAATCTGTGTCAAGCGGTTTCACTCTGCGTGCTTTAGCTTCGTTACTATGGCAACAGCCCGGATACTTATTGATCAAACCTCGTATTTTGAATTATATATATATATATATATATATATATTATAGAGAGAGAGAGAGAGAGAGAGAGAGAAGAAATATTAAAATTACTAAGTCTCTCTAAAGGAGATTACGGCAGCGTTACTGGATATTAATAGTTATCGCCATACTAATATGGCAGTCTAAATATAAGACTAAAGCTGACCTACCCTGTTCGAAGGTTGTAATGGACGCAGGTTCGTGTGTCATATAGCTAGCTAGAGGCGATGGCCTCTTGGAGCTAATTAGCGACAGCTTTAGTCTTATATTTAGACTGCCATATTAGTATGGCGATAACTATTAATATTATATATATATATATATATATATATATGGGGGCGCCAAAATCTTTTAAGTGCTTAAGGCCTGTATGGGTCTTAATTGACCCTGCCTGGCTATGTTAAAAGACACTTGCCCAACGTAATGCGTTGCAGGACTGAATCCACAACTAGGTGGCTGCCTGCAAATCGAACTTCGTATTCACACGCGATGTCTGCTGTCAAACAAAATGAAGGACAAGAAAATTAGATAAATCAATAAATAAATAGATGAATGGACGTATAGACGGACGACAATCTGAATGGATGGACGTGTGAGTAGACTATAATGAAACGAATATGAATGAAAGAAAAAATACAAATTGTATGAACGAACGAATAAACAATCGAACTTGTGGATCAATGAATGAAAATGATAAATATACGAACGTATAATGAAATGAATGAATGAAATGCTCGCCATTTCCATCGATGTTGCGATGGGCGTGATAAGGGATGAGTCAACGATGACCTTATGATTGCAGGGCGAACAGCATCTATGCCTGCATCTCATTATTTTGAATTACTTTAAGGAGGCAAGCTGACAGAACCGTTAGCACGCCGGACAAAATGTTTAGCGGTATTTCGTCTGCCGCTACGTTCTGAGTTCAAATTCCGCCGAGGTCGACTTTGCCATTCATCCTTTCGGGGTCGATAAATTAAGTACCAGTTACGCACTGGGGTCGATGTAATCGACTTAATACCTATGTCAGTCCTTGTTTGTCCCCTCTGTGTTTAGCTCCTTGTGGGTAATAAAGAAATAGGTATTTCGTCCGTCTTCGTATTCAGTTTACCGAGGTCAACTTTGCTTTACATCCTTTCAGAGACGATAAAAAAAAGTACCAGTTGAGTACTGGGGTCGATGTAATGGACTAGATACCCCACCTCCACCCGACCGCCACTCCCGGAATTGCTGGCCTTATGCCAAAAGTTGAAAGCATTATTTTCAGTGTCGTAAGGTGGGCAAGCTGACCGAATTGTTAACCCACCGGGCAAAATGCTTAGCGGCATTTCGTCCGTCTTTACGTTCTGAATTCAAATTCCGCTGGGATGGATAAAATAAGTACCAGTCAAATACTGGGGGCGTGGAAATAGACCTTCTTCTTTTACCCCAAATTTCCGGCTTTGTGCTTATAGCAGAAAGTATTTCAAATTGCCTTGACTTGTAGACTAGTAGACTCGCTGGAGAATCGAACACAGTGCCTTGCAGTGTTTGTACTTGCTCTTTGTAGCGCGAGTTCAAATCCCAGATCCCACCCAAGCCAAATTTACTTTTCATCCTTCCTTGGCCGATGAAATAAAAAAAACACCCAAACAGTGAGGTTTATTTTAATTTCCCGTTCCTCTTCCCCTCTCAATGTCTGACCCCGTTATCTAATTTAGAAACGATTTTCATTTTAATCGAACGCTGAATAGTTTTTTAGTTTGCATTTATATATATCTGTATATCCTCGTACCCATTCACAGTCGGAATAAGACTATGCTTAGCTAAGAAAATCCAATAAGACCGAAACTTGTGAAGAGTTATCATTATATTTACCATCGATCATAGTCATTCCCTACCGTATGTCCCATCTCCACAACATTCAAATTTTATTAATTTTAGAATTGCAAGTTCCTTCCCTTGTCTTTTTGACAAGAATTATCATGAACGTGACAGGCGTTTGTCTTCTAATTAATCAGCATAATTTATTTGCCTCGCTCTGTTAATTATGCTTAGGATGTTAGTAGTTGTTAACGTCGGGTTGGCAGATGTGTTAGAATGTTGCGTAGCATCTTTTAAGGCACTCTTTCTGGATCTCTTCGATTTTAGGTTCAAATCTCTCCGAGGACAATACCAGAACCCTTTTCTCCTCTGCCTCTTTCAAAAAAGAAGAAATCGGCTGGTGTCAGATCTAGAGAGGAATAGACTCCGCCATGTCTAAACAATGAGGGGTATGGTATGTCACAAGACGCCCCAGCTACAACATTAGGGGTTAAAGGGAGGGAAAGCAAAGTTATCGAATGATTTGACTTGATAACTTTTTGACAAACTTGTATTTCCTCCCTAAACTGAGACCTCGAAAACATCCTCCATCTTGTCTCCCTCAACAGCACAAACGCATAACCACTGCACATAGGTAGAAAACAGTACTTTACGCCCCTGCCAAACATGAGCAGAACGCTAAAATAATCTGAACCTTCAAAGTCGCCACAAATACCAGACTTCAGGATTACAAAGGATCTCTCTTGGCTATCTTGCATGTCGCGTATTGTAAAAACTACGTCTCAAAGACCGGGTTTTCCAATAACTCCCTAACCCTCAACAAAATTCAGACGAAACCTACATTTAGGACAGAGGCATCCGAAGAAAAGACTTCTGGCTGATTTGTACTGACTCCTCTCTCTCTCTCTCTCTCTCCTCTCTCTCTCTCTCTCTCTCTCTGCTGTTTATACTACTACTACTGCTGCTGCTGCTGCCGTTGCTGACAAGCAACAAGACGTGTAAGGGTGATTAGGTGATGGTCTGGGGCTTAGGGGCGGGAGACCCCAGACCTTGGAAAAAAAAACTTTGGTCGTCTTGTCGTAGTCGAGGGCTCTTCGTTGATGCCCGACACCACTGGGAAGTGGCCCTCGAAGTCGCTGGAAATGGAGATCTCCAGGTCCAAATTCTTGAACGGCTGTCTGCTGCTGCAACTACTACTACTACTACTACTACTACTACTACTACTAACTACTACT
>NW_021824430.1:0-19599 GCF_006345805.1 Octopus sinensis | reverse complement strand
ATAGATAAATATATATACATATGCATATTTAGATATGTATACATATTTGTGTGTCTGTCTGTCTTCGTGTCTGTGTTTGTCCCATGCCACTGCTTAACAACAGGTGCTGGTGAGGTTTTGTCCCCATAGCTTAACAGTTCAGCAAAGTAGATCAATGGAATAAGTATCAGGTTTAAAAAAAAATGTACTGGAGTCAATTCTTTTGACTAAGAATTCTTCAAAGCAGTACCTCAGCATGACCACAGTCTCACTGAAACAAGTAAAGGATTAAAGATAAAATATCTATTATATAAAATCTGTTCTGTCTGTCTGATATTCTGGTGATCTGATTAGCTAGCTTTGTTCATTTCCAATAATTTGTGAATATACATGTTAATGCAAACATGCACTCATAATTTCTTGCATACTGAAATTTGTAATTCATGAAGGAGGTTGTGAAACAGCTATAATCCTATGGAAGTAAGATGATTAAATAAACATGAATTCACCTGTTATAACTTCTGATTTTGTGGCAATATATACATACAAACATACATAAGCACAACCACACACATACACACACACAAACACACACACTATTCAGAGGTACAAAAAGCATAAGACAAAGACAGGTGAGGGAAGAACAAGCAGGTTTATTGGTTTGATGCTCAAGAATAATGGAAAAAGGTTTGACATTTCAAGCTTATGCTCTTTGATAGAAAGGGGTGAGAAGAATAAAAAATGGAAAGAGAACAAAATGTGACAAGTTTAACAGTTTAACATGATGGAAAAATAGTTTAGCAGATGGAAATATATATATATATATATATATATATATATGTAACTTCTTTTACTTGTTCGAGTCATTTGACTGTGGTCATGCTGGTGCATCACCTTTAGTTAAATCGACCCCAGAACTTATTCTTTGAAAGCCTAATACTTATTCTATCAGTCTCTTCTGCCAAACCGCTATGTTACGGGGATGTAAACTCACCAACATCAGTTGTCAAGCAATGGTGGGTGGAGGGACAAGCGCAAGCACACAAATACATACATATACATATATACAACAGGCTTCTTTCAGTTTCCATCTACCAAATCTACTCACAAGACTTTGGTTGGCCCAAGGCTATAGTAGAAGACATTTGCCCTAGGTGTCATGCAGTAGGACTGAACCCGGAACTATGTGGTCGAGAAGCAAGCTTCTTGCCACACAGCCACTCTGGCGCCTGTGCCATATATATATGCTTACCTTCTTTCAATGTAATAGAGTCTCACAACTTTACCTTTGTACACTTTTCAATTACACCTTCCATATTCCTCCTGCTTCTACATGCACCATTTCCCTGCCTCTCCAGCACTTTGGAGACCTTACTTTTGGGATTACCCTAGTACATCATCGTCATCATTTAACATCCATTGTCCCTGTTGCCATGGCTTGGACGATTTGACCAGAGCTGACAAACTAGGGAGCTGCACCAGTTTTCACTGCCTGATCTGGCATTGTTTCTACAGCTGGCTGTTCTTCCCAATGTCAACCACTTTACAGAGTGTACTAGGTGCTTTTATGTGGCACTGCTACAAGCGTTTTACAACACCAGAATTATCAGTCTTAACACTTCTGCTGTAGAGAACATATATATATATATATATGATGGGCTTCTTTCAGTTTCTGTCTACCAAATCCACTCACAAGGCTTTGGTCAGCCTGAGGCTATAGTAGAAGACTCTTGCCAAAGGTGCCACGCAGTGGGACTGAACCAGGAACCATGTGGTTCGTAAGCAAGCTATTTACCTCACAGCCATGCCTACACCTAATGTATACATATACATATATATATACACACACACACACACACATATATATATATATATATAATATATATGTGTGTGTATGTGAGTGTATATATATATATATATATATATGTCTAAATGTAGATAGACAGATAGATAAATAGGTAGAAAGATAGATATAGATATAGACATATATACAGAAAAATATATGTACGTAGAAACGTTTCTCTCTTTTTCATTACATATATAAGTATATATATATATTTATATTTATAAAATATTTGTATTAATGTGTATACTCTTTTACTCTTTTACTTGTTTCAGTCATTTGACTGTGGCCATGCTGGAGCACCGCCTTTAGTCAAGCAATCGACCCCAGGACTTATTCCTTGTAGCCCAGTACTTATTCTATCTATCGGTCTCTTTTGCCGACTGCTAAGTGACGGGGACATAACACACCAGCATCGGTTGTCAAGCAATGCTAGGGGGACAAGCACACACACACATACACATATATACGACAGGCTTCTTTCAGTTTCCGTCTACCAAATCCACTCACAAGGCATTGGTCGGCCCGGGGCTATAGCAGAAGACACATGCCCAAGATGCCACACAGTGGGACTGAACCTGGAACCATGTGGTTGGTTAGCAAGCTACTTACCACACAGCCACTCCTGCACCTATATATCATATATTTATATTTATAAAATATTTGTATTAATGTGTATATCTATATATTTATTGATGCATTTATAATATATATATATATATATATATACTGTGTCTAATATATTTGTAATATGCATATATATATATGTGTTTATATAAATATGTATGTAATAGTGTGTGTGTGTGTGTCTGTGCAGATGTGTCATTGTGTATATTCATATATATATATAGAAACATATATATATAAAGCACTCACATGGGCACATACCTAGACACATACACACTAACGACCATACATAATCACATCCCCAAAAAACCGAATATTAGTCTGTAAGAAAAGTGCAATTTATTTCAGTAATTTGCAATTATTTATTGATGTATAAAACATCTCTGTTCTACTCATTAATGATATAATTTTAAGCTAAACATTCACATCAATAAGGATCTCTTAAATACTTAGCTAGGAATTATGGTTATATTTTCAGCATGTTTACTAATATAGAAAAATGGTTATGGCTCTCATTTCCTCCTTCCCTCTTCATCTCTCCATCTCTGTTTCTCTGTCTGTCTGTGTGGCTGTCTGTCTCTTTGTGTATATACATACATACATACATACATAATCATACATATTATATATATATATATATATATATATATATATATATATATATATATATACTATATATTTATGTATATATATATATATATATATATATAGATATATATACACACACATACACACACACATATATATATATATATTCCACTCTGCTGGGTGGTTGATGTTAGGAAGAGCATCCAACCTAAAAACCCTGCTAAAACAGACACAGAAGTCTGATGCAGGCTCCTGCATGGCTGGCTTTTGTCAAACTGTTCAACCCATGCCAGCATGGAAGGCAGACGTTAAATGATGACGATGCTGATGATGATATGATGATGATGATGATGGCACACACATATATATCTATATGGATTATGTATGTGTGTATATATGTATATGCCATGCTGCTGGCACGTAAAAAGCACCATTTGAGCATTGGACCTCATGGAGGCAGTGACGGGTGACCAAGACCCTTGGTGAAATACGGTGCTTGTGTAGACTCATCAAGCCAATTGAGACCGTAGACCATAGGCTGATGTTAGTGTCAGGTCATTGGCACATGAGAAAACACTCACTTCACTCTCAGAGTGGTTGGCATTGGGAAGGGCAACACTTGTCAGATGTAATACTTCTTTGTCATTTGTCCTTTACCTGTGTCAGTCGTTAGACCATGGCCATGCTGAGGGACCTCCTTGAAGAATTTTTAGTCGAATGAATCAACCCTTAATACTTATATTATTTTTGGTCTGGTACTTATTCTATCGGTCTTTTTTTGCCAAACTGCTAAGTTACAGGGACATAAACACACCAACTCTGGTTGTCAAGCAATGGTGGGAGACAAAAAAGGACTCAAAGACATGCAGACTTTCCATCAATTAAATCCACTCAAAAGGTTTTGGTTGGCCCGAGACTACAGTAGAAGACACTTGCCCAAGGTACCATGCAGTGGGACTGAACTCAGAACCATGTGGCTTGATAGAAAGCTTCCTACCACACAGCCATGCCTGCACCTATTTATTTTGTTTTGAATTAATCATAGCCTATCTCCTAACTACGAGATTTCAATGATTTGATTGCTTATTTTTTAGAATGACATTGAAGGTAAGTGCAAGAGGTTGGATATGTCTAGTTCAAATGCCAAACTGTTAATGAGGAATTGCAACAGTTGTCTGAACAATGTTTTAGCAGGATTAGGAACTCCAGCCGAAATATTGCATCCTACATTATAAACCATTATCAAACGCCTGATTGCTTTCACCAAACAGTCTTAACCAGGAGAAGAGAGCACACTTTATAGGTGTAACCTACGGCACTGAACACTCTAGTGCTGCCCTTGCTTTTTCTGAAGATGTAATGCTGTGGATAAAACCTAAGATTCTGATGCAATCCTCTGCTCTGTAAGTTATTCATAATGCTAACCTTGGAAACCTGGAACCTTGGAATCTTGGAATCATTCAATTTTGGAGCCACAGTGTAATATACATAAAAAAAAAAAAAATTATCTATTTATTTTATAGTATGATATCTTAATGCTTCAATCTCCCATGTGATATAGAGATTGAATCGTGGAATTCTAAATGAATATCTTACATGTGTTTTCAAAGGTTTTTGTTATTTCTAGTGAAACAGAAATACCTAAGTAAAAATTTGAATATCATTTATGTGTATAGATAGCAAAGAGTGAGTATAATAAACATGTTACTGAAGTATTTGATTAAATTTCATGTTTGATACAGTGGTAGGAAATTAAAAGTCTTGGGTATCAAGTTTTGTATGATGAGCTGTTGGAATATTTGTCTCTTTATATGATATATAAAGGCGCAGGAGTGGCTGTTTGGTAAGTAGCTTGCTAACCAACCACATGGTTCCGGGTTCAGTCCCAGCGTGGCATCTGGGAAGTGTCTTCTGCTATAGCCCCGGGCCGACCAATGCCTTGTGAGTGGATTGGTAGACGGACTGAAAGAAGCCTGTCCTATATATGTATATAATATGTGTGTGTGTATATGTTTGTGTGTCTGTGTTTGTCCCCCTAGCATTGCTTGACAACTGATGCTGGTGTGTTTACGTCCCCGTTACTTAGCGGTTCGGCAAAACAGACCAATAGAATAAGTACTGGGCTTACAAAGAATAAGTCCCGGGGTCGATTTGCTCGACTAAAGGCGGTGCTCCAGCATGGCCGCAGTCAAATGACTGAAACAAGTAAAAGAGTAAAAGAGTAAAAGAGTAATATCAAAATATGGAGGCAAAATAATAATAATGATTATAATAATAATCTTTTCTCCTATAGACACAAAGCTTGAAATTGTGAGGGAGTGGGCAAGCCAATTATATTGAATCCCAATACGTAAATTGGTACTTATTTCCTCAATCTCGAAAGCATGCATGAAAGGTAAAGTCAACCTTGGTGGAATTGAAACCCAGAATGTAAGGATAGATGAAATGCAGCTAAGTACTTTGCCTGGCATGCCAACGATTCTGCCAGCTCACCACCTTAATAATAATAATAATAATAATAATAATAATAATAATAATAATAATAATAATTATAACAATGATAATAATAATAATAATAATAATAATAAAAATTAAAATAATAATAATAATTATAGCAATGATAATAATAATAATAATAATAATAATAAAATAATAAAAATAAATAATATAATAATTATAGCAATGATAATAATAATAATAATAATATAATAATAATAATAAAAATTAAAATAATAATAATAATAATAATAACAATATTATTATTATTTTTATTATTATTATTATTATTATTATTATTATTATTATATTATTATATATTATTATTATTATTATTATTATTTCAAATTTTTGCTACAAGGACAGCTTAGGCGAAGTGGGGATGAGTCAATTACATCGACCCCAGTGTTCAACTGCTACTTATTTCATTGACACCCCCACCCGAAAGGATAAAAGGCAAAGTTGACCTTGGTGGAATTTGAACTCACAATGTAGCGAGAGGTGAAATACTGCTAAGCATTTCGTCCAGCATTCTAAAGATTTCTACTAGCTCACCGCCTTGATAATAATAATAATAATAATAATAATAATAATAATAATAATAATAATAATAATAATAATAATAATAATAACAACAACAACAATAGCAACAACAATAACAATAACAATAATAATAATAATACTTGACAGAGCAAAAATGTGATACAAACTTAAACCTGAAGGCATCATTGAAAATGATAGTGCAAAGATCCTATGGGATTTTATGATTCAGTGCAACCAGGAGATAGAGAATAGGAAGCCAGACATAGTGTTAATTGAGAAAGGAAACAAACTATACTGGATCATAGATATAGCATTCCAGCTGACACAAGGTATCGATGAGGAGAAAGAAAAGTTGAGGGATATGACAGGTTAGCTTGGGAGGTTAAGCAGTTGTGGCCGATGAAAAAGGTGGTAGTAGTACCAATAATTGTCGGAGCCCTGGGAACAGTGAGTAAAAATTTTGAGAAGTACATGGAACAAATAGGGGCTGCAATAAGGGTGGAGCACTTGCAGAAAACAGCACTGCTTGGAACTGCTCGAATACTCCGGATGGTGCTCGAAAGATAGGGGTGTCACCTTAGTTCACTGGTAGTGAACAGCTGGCACCGTAGTACATCTCCAGTGTTAGAAGCTGTGCAAAGGCAATAATAATAATAATGATAATAATAATAATAATAATAATAATAATAATAATAATAATAATAATAATAATGATAATGATAATAATAATAATAATAATAATAATAATAATAATAATAATATGCCCTAGGAGTCGGGATGACACTCGGCAAGAAACGGAAACAAATTTGAAAGAAGAAAAAAAGTAATAATAATAATAATAATAATAATCCTTTCTACTATAGGCACAAGGCTTGAAATTTCGGGGGAGGGATTAGTCACTGACATAAACTCTATTTGCTCCACTGATACATGTTTTACAACCTCACCAAAAAAAAAAAAAGATAAAAGGCAAAGTTGATCTCAGTGGAATTCGAACTCAGAATGTGCAAACAGACAAAATACTGCTAAGCATTTCGTCCAGCATTCTAAAGATTTCTACTAGCTCACCGCCTTGATAATAATAATAATAATAATAATAATAATAATATAATAATAATAATAATAATAATAATAATAATAATACATAACAACAAACAAACAATAGCAAAAAACAATAACAATAACAATAATAATAATAATCTTGACAGAGCAAAAATGTGATACAAACTTAAACTTGAAGGCATCATTGAAAATGATAGTGCAAAGATCCTATGGGATTTTATGATTCAGTGCAACCAGGAGATAGAGAATAGGAAGCCAGACATAGTGTTAATTGAGAAAGGAAACAAACTATACTGGATCATAGATATAGCATTCCCAGCTGACAACAAGGTATGCGATGAGGAAGAAAGAAAAGTTGAGGGATATGACAGGTTAGCTTGGGAGGTTAAGCAGTTGTGGCCGATGAAAAAGGTGGTAGTAGTACCAATAATTGTCGGAGCCCTGGGAACAGTGAGTAAAAATTTTGAGAAGTACATGGAACAAATAGGGGCTGCAATAAGGGTGGAGCACTTGCAGAAAACAGCACTGCTTGGAACTGCTCGAATACTCCGGATGGTGCTCGAAAGATAGGGGTGTCACCTTAGTTCACTGGTGGTGAACAGCTGGCACCGTAGTACATCTCCAGTGTTTAAAGCTGTGCAAAGGCAATAATAATAATAATGATATAATAATAATAATAATAATAATAATAATAATAATAATAATAATAATGATAATGATAATAATAATAATAATAATAATAATAATAATAATAATAATATGCCCTAGGAGTCGGGATGACACTCGGCAAGAAACGGAAACAAATTTGAAAGAAGAAAAAAAGTAATAATAATAATAATAATAATAATCCTTTCTACTATAGGCACAAGGCTTGAAATTTCGGGGGAGGGATTAGTCACTTACATAAACTCTATTTGCTCCACTGATACATGTTTTACAACCTCACCAAAAAAAAAAAGATAAAAGGCAAAGTTGATCTCAGTGGAATTCGAACTCAGAATGTGCAAACAGACAAAATACTGCTAAGCATTTTGCCCAGTGTGGTAACGATTCTGCCAGGCTACTGTCCTGATAACAATAATAACCCTTACTACTCTTTGCCTCCGGAGGTTGCCCGGTAGTAAGACAGCAGAAATAAAAGTTATAATGGAAGGAAACCATAAATAATTATAACAACAACAACAACAATAATAATAATAATAATAATAATAATAATAATAATGATAATAATAATAATAATACAGCAAAAGAGTTTGACAAGCTCAGAAAATATAAAGACCTACTCATTGAAATTGAGAAAATGTGGCATCTCAAGGCGGTTACAATACCAGTGATCGTAGGAGCACTAGGAATGATCAAGAAGGGAACCGAAAATTATATGAGAATGATCCCTGGCTTACCATCCCTGCAAGAAGTGCAAAAGATTGTCTTAACTGGTACATCACACGTATTGAGAAGAGCATTGTCGATGTGAGAACTATTACTACCCATGTATTTTAATTTAACTTTAAAAAAAAACAAAACAAAAAATGAACGAACTATTGAGTTTAGTTTAATGGCCTAGCAATGTATACTATGAGTTTCTTTGCCCTAGGAGTCGGGAAGACACTCGGCAAGAAATGGAAGCAAATTTGAAAGAAGAAAAAAAAAGTGATAATAATAATAATAATAATAAATTTTTTTTTATTATTATTATAAAAGACCAGACAAAAAAGGTGTGTTTATTTGACATGAGTATTCCTTGCGATGAAAGAATTTGACAAGATCAGTAAATATAAAGACTTGCTTACAGAAATTGAAAAAATGTGGCATCTCAAGGCGACTACAGTACCAATGATTGTAGGGTCTTTAGGAATAATAAAAAAAAAGTCTTGTATCTTTATATTCTGTATTCAAAACCACCTGAGGAGTCAGTTTAAATTGGCGGTGTTATAGAAGTTGTACGATAAACTATAAATAAGTTGGTTTGTTGTGGTGTTCAAACTGACCTTACCACCCTCCATACACACACACACACACACACATGCATGCATGCTTCCTCTTGTAACAAGAAATGTGGTCTTGTGTCCAATGGAAGAAACCATCATTTCATTCATCATCACCACTACCACCATCAATGTCGTTGTCGTCATCATCGTCATCATCATCACTCTCGTTGTCTTTGTCATCATCATCACTGCTTGCCACCATTCCCATCACCTCCACCACATTCAATGCAGGGACTACGACCATCATCACTGCCACTGATATCGTCATTGCCATCCTCCTCCTCCTCCTTCTCCCCTTCCTCCTCCTACTCCACCTCCTCCACCTCTTGCTCCTCCACCACCTCATCATCGTTGTCGTCGTTGTCATCTTCGTCATCAACATCATCATCATCACCACCATCATTATCATCATCATCGTCGTCGTTGTCATCATCACCATCATCAGCATCCTTCTCCTTCTCCTCCTTCTTCTCATCATCATCAACATCATCATCATCATCATCGTCGTCGTCGTCGCTGTCATCAGCATCATCATCATCACCATCATCATCATCATCATCTTCTTCATCATCAGCATCCTTCTCCTTCTCCTCCCCCTCCTCATCATCATCATCAACATCATCATCATCATTACCATTCTGCTGCTACCACAACCACAACCACATGTCACCGCCCCACCACCCCCACCACCACCACCACCCTTGCATTAACAAATAATTCCATCTCCTTCAACAAATATCATTTAAATGTGTTCAATTCCATTCTCCCCCCCTCCTAACCCATCAACTCACCAACCCACCCACCCACCCACCTTTACTCTCGCATATACACATTCATTATCACATCTTCATTATCACTTCAAAATAATGATTATGACGATCGTCACAAGTAGCACAACGAACCACAACCACCACCACCACCACCACCACCACCACCACCACACTACCACCCACCACTACCACCACCACCACAACCACCACCACCACCACAACCACCACCACCATAATTGTCACAGTCATTATTGTATATTATCATTCCAGTGTGTTTTCATAATTATAATGACGATATTATTAAGATGAAGAAGAATATGATGAGGACGGTTGCGATGATGATGAGGATGATATTAATGACAACTCGAGATGATGATAATGTTGTTCTTATCGTTGTTGTTGCAGTTGTTGTTGTGATTCCCGCTCAGGTTTTTGTTCATAATTTCAGCGGGCATGGCATTTGTCAGGTGTATATAAAAGGTGTATATAACTATGTATGTATGTATGTATGTAGTATGTATGTATGTTATGAATGTATTATATATATATATATATATATTAGATATATATATATATATATATTATTTATATATATATATATATTATATATATATATATATTATTTATATATATATATATATTATATATATATATGGGTGTGCATGTGTGTATATATACATATATATACATATGTAGTAATACACACACACACACACTCTCATGTTTATATATATATATATATTATATGCATGCACATATTTATGTATGCATATATATATATATATATATATGTACGTATGTATATACACACACACACATATAATATATGTATGTGTGTGTGTGTATACATATATATGCGTACATATATTTATATCTCTATATATATATATGAGTGTTTGA
The DNA here is from genome assembly GCF_006345805.1 of Octopus sinensis. Taxonomy (NCBI): domain Eukaryota; kingdom Metazoa; phylum Mollusca; class Cephalopoda; order Octopoda; family Octopodidae; genus Octopus; species Octopus sinensis. Next base: position 8,803 of record NW_021824430.1, on the reverse strand, counting down.
GCATGTGTGTGTATTACTGCATTATATATGTATGTAAACATATATACACACACATGTGTATGCATAGATGTATGCGTGTATGGTCATATACACCTGTCTATAGAAGCTTTAGTTGTATATATTACTATGACTATGCTTTGATAAAAATCAATCACCTTATCATCATTGCAATCATCATCACCATCGTCGTCATCGTCATCTTAATCGTCGTCGCCATCGTCGTTGTCCTTGTCGTCATCCACATCATCATCTTCATCATCATGATCGTCATTCTCATCATCACTGTTATCACCACCACCACCGCCGCTGCTGCCACCACCAACAACAACACCAACACAAACACCACCACATGCATTCTCTCTATCATCATCATCATCATCATCATCGTCGTCGTCGTCGTCATCATCATCATCTTCATCATCAACATCATCGTCGTCGTCATCACCATCATCACTGTTATCACCACCACCACCACCACCGCCATCAACAACAACATCAACACCACCACATTCATTCCCTCCGTCATCATCCTCTTCATCGTCATCATCATCGTCATCATTATCATTGTCGTCATCATCATCATTATCATCGTCGTCGTCATCACCATCATCACTGTTATCACCACCACTACCACCAACCAACAACAACAACAACAACACCACATTCATTCTCTCCATCATCATCCTCTTCATCATCGTCATCATCCTCATCATCATCATCATCAACATCATCATTATCATCACCAACATCTGTTGGCATTCATCGATGGTGTGTTGTTCTTGCTGTTGTCGTTATGAATTATTATTACCACCGTATTCATTATCCTCGTTATTACTGTGTCATTACTGTCGGTGTTGTTGTCGTTGTTGTCGTTGTTGTCGTTGTTGTCGTTGTTGTTGTTGTTGTTGTTGTTGTTGTCATTATTATTATAGTCGTTTGTCCTTATTATCTTACTTCTTTGTAATTGTTATTTATTGTCACAATCTTCGACTGAATGATGAAGGCGCATTACACCCCCACCTCCACACCTCCTCGTTCCTCCACCATCATCATCATCATCATCATCATCATCATCATCAATACAATGTCCAACATGTCATTCATCTCCTAGCCGTCATTATTGCTATTGTTATTAAAACAATAATCAGCATAATGATGATGATAATAATGATAATAATAATAATAATAATAATAATAATAATAATAATAATAATAGTAATAATAATAATAGTAATAATAGTAATAATAGTAATGGTAGTAATAATTGCAATTATTGTTGTTGGTGTTCATGTTGTTATTGTCATTGTCCCCAATGTTATGAAAAGTTGTCTATCTCTGTCATCAATATCGTTATCTTTGTGAACGATAATGATGAATTTGATGACAGCAATGATGATGATGGTATAGTGGTGGTGATGGTGGTGGGGTGTTTGAATGTGGTGGTGGTGGTAGCGGTGGCAGCAGTAGTGGTGGTGGCGGTGGTTGTTGTTGTTGTCGTGATGGTCGTGATGATCGTGGTGGTGATGGTGGTGGTGGTGGTGGTGGCGGCAAGGTTGTGGTAGTAATAATGACGATGGTTTAGATCATGATGGGTATGATAATGATGATGATGACGATGATGACGATGATGATGATGACGATGATGATGATGACGGTGATTATGATGACGATGATGATGATGACGATGATGATGATGATGATGACGATGATGATGATGATGACAACGGCGATGCTGGCGAGGACAGCAACGACGACAATGACGACGCATTGTTGATGAAGAAGGTAAATGACAACAGTAATGATAACAATAACAACACTAATTATCATCATTAACATTATTATCTTGATTATTAAAGCATGTTGTTATTCCTTCGCTCCTTATTTAAACTGTTTGTTTGGTGTCTTTACTTCCCTTACACAAAGTTAATTTCAATTTGCCTAACCTACATAAATACACACACACACATAAACATAAACATACAGGCATACTATATATTAATATGCATGTGTAGATACACGGACTAACAAACACTACGAGCATCTCTCTTCCTCCCCTACTGCCAACACTTTCCTCGCCACCTATATACTCAAGGATATCTATATCGACATGCATACATACATATATATAATATAAAATATATATATATATATATTATAAGACACACGTAAATAAATGAATGCAATATTTATATATATATATATAGATATATATATATATATAATGAATACACATATATATGTTGTGTATTTTTCCACACACACACACACATTCATATATACATGTGTGCGTGTGTATATATATATATTTTTTTCTCTAATTTATATTTTATATATATATATATATATATATATACATACATATATATATATATATAGATAGATATATAGAGAGAGACATATGTATATATAGTTGAATGTGTGTTGTTTGTATATATATATATATATATATATATATATATATATATATGTGTGTGTGTATATATATCTGTATATGTATGTATATATATATGTTTGTATATATATTTATGTTATATATATATATATATATATATATATATATGGTATATATAATATGTATATATATATTATATATATATATATACACACATACACACACATACACACACACATACACACACACATATATATATATATATACATTAAACACTTATACATTCGGTGACTCCTTCCACCACCACTCTTACCTGCTACCAATACAACCACAAACAATTATACCAATATCACTATGATGACTATAACACAACCACCACCACCACCTAATGACATTTGAGGCAGTGATGGCAGTGCTAGTTTTCCCAGGCTGGTGGTAGATGATGGTGATGGTGGTGGTGATGATGATGATGATGATGATGATGATGGTGATGATGATGAGGGTGGCGTGGTGGTGGTGGTGGTGGTGGTGGTGTTAGTGGTGGTGATAATTATGATACTGATGATGATGCTGATAACGATGACGATAATGACGATGAAGATGACAGAGGCGACAATGATGATGAAAATGATGATAATGTTGATAACGATGACGGCAATGACAATGATGATAATGATGGTGATGGTGGCTGATGATGATGATGACGATGATGATGAGGAATGGTGTTTAGTGGAGTAGGTGCGTGTGATGGTTGTTGGGGGAGGGGAGTATGGGGGAGGCAGTGGTGACGGTGGTGGTAATTGCTCGCATAATTTCTTGTTGATAAACAAGAACTTTATCAATATGATAAGTAATTAACAAAGATGTTTGCTGACAACAGCAGCACTTAACGAGTGTGATGCAGTTTATTAACGACTGATTGCAGCTTTATCAGTCATCAATTAAGGCAAATTAATGATGATGATGATGATGATGATGATGCTAATATTGATGACGATGATGACGATGGTGATTGTGATTATGATGATAACGAAGATGATGATGGCAATAATGGTGGTGATGATGATGATGATGATGATGATGATGATGAGAGTGATAAGAATCCTCATCAATATCATCATCATTAGCATCATCATTGTCGTTGTCTTCCCCCTTCTCCTCCTGCTCATCATCATCATCACCATCATGGTAGCTGCTGATCTGTTTAAAAGGGTGAGTTGATGAGTTTGTGAATGGTACCCAGTGATTAGTAGTTAAGCTGTAGCTGTTGTTGTTGTTGTTGTTGATGTCTTATAGGTCGTGACGATGGTGGTGATGGTGGGGGGAAGTGAAATTGTTAACAAAGATGATCATGAGGACATGGGTTATATTGATGACGATGATGATGTTGATGATGATGATGATGAGGAGGAGGAGGAGGAAGAAGAGGAGGAAGAAGAAGAAGAAGAGGAGGGAGAGGAGGTCGGTGGTGATGATGATAATGATGATGATGATGTTGATGATGAGGAAGAGGAGGAAGAGGAAGAGGAGGGGAGGAGGTCGTTGGTGTTGGTGGTGATGATGATGATGATCATTATGGTTACCATAGTTAGTTATTGTTGTTGTTATTGTTGTCAATGACGACAACGACGATGACGATGATGATGTCGTTAGTATAGTATATTTTGTTAAATAAACATTAATTAGAGGAGTTCATGGAGGACAATTAGAAGAGGATATGAGTCAGTTCATTAGAATCTCTTCTATTTTTTTTACATTTTTGTCAAGAGGTTCTATGAATACCCCTCACTCATTGGACAATAGACCTTGCCTGTGAAGACCTATTGAGGCAAGGGAAATCAAAATCAAAATTGCTGATGTGGCTGATGATAGTACCACCTGATTGGCACTTGCACATCCAAGCACATCCAAATGTAGGGTGCAACTGATCCACTTATGAGTACCCCTCATTCATTGGTCAATGTACTTTGCTTGCTTGCTAAGACCTATTGAGGCAAGTGTAAACAAATCAAAATCGCTGATGTTAAAAAAAGAAATTTGACTAAAATTCCTCAAGGTGGTGCTCTAGCATGGTCGCAGACTAATGACTGAAACAAATTAAAGATTAAAAGATAAAAGATTAGAAGATTAGATATTGTAGTCCTGATTATATCATGCTTAAAACAAAACTCATTGCTGGTGACCTGGGGTTAAACAACAACGGCAAATTTATGATCACTCCTACTGCTACCTTAACTAATGCCTTTAGTGATGTCAAAAATACCATCTCTGTCAACGACTTCACCACCACTACTACCATTACCAACACAGCGACTACACGTGTTGCTGTCTGTGAGTGACATGGACACCGTCACTGTTGTTACTTAGCAGCACCTCCAGCACTACGACCAATACCACCACCACTACCACAAACACAACCATCTCCATTTATCACTGTCATCCCCACCACCATCATCATCACCACTACCACCACTAAGTCTGCCACTACCACCTCAATTGCTACCATCACCACCATCATCACCACCACAACCGCCACGATCACCACTGCCACAGCCACCACCATCACCACTAATGCCATTGCCACCACCACCATTTACCACTGTCTCCACCACCACCATTCCCACCTTCATCTCCAACCACCTCTCTCACAATCATCATCACCACCATCATAACTGTTACCACCACCACCACCACCACAACCACCACTACCGGCACCACCACCAACACCATCACCACCATTACCACCACAATCTCTGCTAACATCACTACTGCCACTGCTGCCATCGTATTATTCATTATCATTATCGTCATCATCACTGTCATTGTTTTCTAACAAGGGCAGAAGACCAAAGTTGGAAAGGAGGAGTCTAACTGATGAAAACCAACCTCAATATATGACTGGTATATTATTTCAATTGATAATTGTTAAAAAATTGAAAAAGAGAAATGAAATAGAGCTTGGCTAGATTTGAACTCAGAACACAGAGGTGTGGCAAAATACCAGATTGCTCTTTCATTTAAGTTCTAACGATCCCAGCTAATTAGCCACCTTCATCATTCACCAGTATGTGGTCATCATCATCGTTATTGTCATCGTCACCATCATCACTACCACCACCACCACCACCACCACCACCACAACCACAACCACAATCACCACTACCATCACCACCATCATCGTCATCATTATATAGTCATCAGCATCACTGTTATCACTATCATCATCAATATCATCACCATCATCATCATATCATCACAACTATCATCATAGCTGTATCATCATCATTATTATTGTCATCACCAGCATCGTCATCATTATCAGTAACAACCCCAACCCAAACCACCTTCCTTCCTAGGGCCCCTCTGACTGACACCCATGCTTACTCTATACCCCACCACCGATCTCATAAGTGAAGATGCAGGTATTGAAACACATCACCACCACTACTACCACCATCACCACCAACCCAAATATATTCATCATCATCATCATCATTATCATCATTGTCATCACAATGAATAATTAGAAGCGTAAGACACTGTGCTAATCGCTACCTTTAACTTCCACCTGTATCGTCAACACCCCTACCTATACCACCACCACTACACCCACCGTCATCAAAAGTGTTCATCAGTGTTCACACACATACCATCATCCCAATAATCACACTCATATAGAGACATATGTACACATACATACATACATACATACATACATACATACATATATATATACATATATATATACATATATATATATATATATATATATATATATAATATATATATTATATATATATATCTATATATACATGTATATATATATATACATCTGTATGTATATATATGTATATATATATATATATATATATATATATATATATATATATCTGTATGTATACTATATATATATAATTAAATATATGCATACACACATATAATAAACAAATACATTTATATATATACATATTTATTGTACGCATATATATATACAAATATATTCATATATATATATATATACATGCACGTACATATACGCATATACCTATATGTATACATATTTATTATAAGCATATATATACATACCAATATATTTAAACATAATATATATTTATATATATACATATATGTATATGTATGTATATATATGCATTTACATTTATATATACATATATATATATACATGTGTATATATATATATATATATATGTATATATATATATATATGTATATATATATATGCACATATGTATTTATTCACACATGAACACACGCACACACACAGACACACACACACATATGTACATATGCATGTATTAACATTACAATTACGCATGTAACTCACCCCAAGTCCAAAGGCATGTCAAAAGTTGAAGCTGGAAGGTCAACTGTGTTAAGACCAACACATAATCATCAAAACGTCCAAGTATACGCAACACACACACACACACACACACACACAATCACACACACAATCACACAATCACACACACACGTCAATACATATATATAAATATAATACATATGTAAATATATATTTATATTTTATATATGTATATATTATAATATATATATATATATATTATATATATATATATATATATATATATATATATATATATAGGTACATGTATTATGTATATATATGTATTGTAACTATATGTATACCTTATCCAATGATTACGCTGTAAGGGAATGGTAAAGAGGCATGGTGGTAGCAAAGTACTGTCCTGGCATCTCCTCTTAGAGCTGCTGCTGCTGCTGCTACTACTGCTGCATCTGTTGCTGCTACTTTTTATACACTAGCCTGCAGATATGCTAAACATACACATGCATATGCATATGCATATACATATATATATATATAAGCGCTACAGTGCCCTTGCAGCTACTGTTGCCATCGCTGTTGCTTCTGACGGTGAGCTGGCGGAACTGTTAGAAAGCCATGCAGCATTTCGTCTCGTCGTTATTTATATTATGAGTTCAAATCCTGCCATGGTCAACTTTGTCTTTCGTTTTTTTTGGAATCAATAAAAAAAAAGTACCATTTTTGTCCTGGGGTTGGGTCGATGTAAATTACTCACCCTGAATAATTCCAAGCCTAGTTGTCTATAATAGAAAAGATTATTAAAAAAGATCTGGACTAAGCACTTTCCCCTTGGTGCTTAGGGCGATCTTGGACAGTGGGTTTCCTCGAGTATCCCCAAAGGGTCTCCTGTATCATTATCATCCTATTACCCCTACTTTTCTTTCCTTTTACTTTTGTGTACCATGTATGCTTCTTTTCTTTGTTTTATGATATACTGTCTGTCCTTAATATTTAAAAAAATGTTTTCTATATAAGTAAACCCCCACACTTTATGCCTTTGTTTTGTTCCCCACCTCATACATTGCCCTAGTGGCAAATAAAAGAAATGAAATTACCATTATTATTATTATTATCATTATTATTATTATTATTATTATTATTATTAATATTATTATTATCATCATTGATATTATTATTAAGGCGGCGAGCTGGCAGAATCGTTAGCACACTGGGTAAAATTCTTAGCAGTATTTCATCTGTAGCTACATTCTGAGTTCAATGTCCAGGAAACCATTTTTCTTTCCCCACCACCACCACCATCACCTGTTATAAAGGTCATAGGTGTTATCTTCCCTTCTCTAGATAAAAAAATAAGAACTGCCTTGAGACCTAGGACTCATAAGGCTAGTTTGGACACACAAGGCTAGTTACCCAGTTTCCATGATGTATGACTGGAGAACTAAGTCAACAAGGGTTCCAGTTGATCCAATCAACGGAACAGCCTGCTCATGAAATTAACATGCAAGTGGTTGATTACTCCACAGACATGCTTGCCCTTAACGTAGTTCTCAGGGAGAATCAGCAAGCTGGCAGAAACATTGGCACACCGGGCGAAATGCTTAGCGGTATTTTGCCTGCCATTACATTCTGAGTTCAAATTCCACCGAGGTTGACTTTGCCTTTCATCCTTTCAGAGTCGATAAATTAAATACCAGTTATGTACTGGGGTTGATGTAATCGACTCAATACCTGTGTCTGTCCTTGATTGTCCCTTCTGTGTTTATGCCTTTGTAGGCAATAAAGAAATAAGAATGTGTCAAAGCAGGATCTTTGAGTTACAGGTAGAGCTCACTTTTGCCAGCTGAGTGGACTGGAGGAAAGTGGAATAAAGTGTCTTGCTGAAGGACATAATGCATCACCAGGAATCGAACTTATGACCTTACAATTGTGAGCTGTATTACACTAACCACTGAGCTATGTGCCTTCACTCAATGGTATATGAATGACAAGGATCACAACATTTTCTCTGAACAGAACATCGGTCTTTTGCAGGAGTTACGTATTTAAGGCTGAGTGAACTGGAGCAACATGGAATTGAAATG
>NW_021824429.1:0-18852 GCF_006345805.1 Octopus sinensis | reverse complement strand
GATTTTGGAAAAGTCTTGTCTACCTGGATGGATTGTCAAGTTTGTTGAGTCGATGGTTACCAGATGGAGAGTAAAACTAAGGCTAAATGGCAAGTACATTCGAGATATACGCATCGAGAGAGGAATCCTGCAGGGGGATAGATTGTTCCCATGATATTTGTCCCTGTATTAGACCCCTTGAGCCGTTTATTATCTCATAACTTCCCGAAGGTCTTTATGGGGCAAGGAAGTCAGGGACGTTATTTTCGACAAATCAAAGGGTTTGGGGAGTGGAGATGTAGTGCCAGGAAGGCGAGTGGAGTGTGCCTGCCAGTCGACCATTCACGGATTGGTCAACAACTGTCTTTCCTGTGGGCGAGTGGTCTGCCTTCAAAAAGGAGCCGGTCCCTGCTTGTTCTGTGGGGATATGGTCGTCCTCATCCTCATTGGTAGGTCAGGAGTAAGAACTGTCGTCATTACGCGGATGATGTGTCCCACCAGCCCGACCCCACCCTACAACAGGCCTTGGATAATAAAAACAGATTGTTAGATTTTGACATAAAGTGGTAAATATGTCGCGTCCACACGAGCTACCCATCCCATGGTGGTTACATGTCACCTGTCAATAAATAATAATGCCTGTCATGGTGACTGTCAAATTTAATAATTAATTTAATTGCATTGATTTCTAATCAATAATCGTTTCAACAATAAAAATTTATTAAAATAAAGCGTCTACGTTTTTTTAACTTGATTCATATTAACTATTTTAGACTTCCCTGAACTTGTTTTAATCTGTTAAATAAAATAATAATAAAATAGACCTCTAGTCGATTGTTTGACAAAATTTGAACAACTTCAGCAGGTTCTCCATATGGGGATTCAAATCGGTTTAGCCTTAGGGAAGGATTTGTCCCAAAATCCTTTAGAACTCTAACCTAACAATTATTCACTAAAAATACTCCGCTCCTAATTGAAAAATCGTATTTCGATTAATGAACATTCATTTTTTTTATTCATGCGTTTAAAATATGGTGAATTTAAATTAGGTGGAGAAAAATTCAATATAAAATCACTAGCATCCAAGTTGTCTAGCATATGTTATTCAAAATTTACCTGAAACATCTAAAATATTTTCTGCATCCATATCCTCTGATGATACATGATAAAAATCATCCGAACACTCACTTTCTTTGAAATTAAAAAATTAAAAAAACTTATCATCATGAATGACGGTGTATACCAGAAACTCCTCTTAGTTTTTTAAATGGTGTTTCATTTATAGAAGAATGAATAGTCGTGTTATATGTAAAAGTGCTTCGTTAATAATTGGATCCAGTTTTTAGTTGATTCTTCACTCATCAGCTTTGAAAGATTTCGTGTTAAAGTTTGATTAAATCTTTCCACGATACCCTGAAACAGATAAATATTGTGTCATTACTTGTGATTGAGGATGATTTGGTCTTCCGTAAATATGTTGGATTTTGTTTTTCGTGCAAAAAGAATCGAGATATTTATTCCTAAACTCAGTTCCATTATCTGTTTGTAGAATCTCGCAAAAGCCGATTTCTGAACAAATTCTTCGAAAGCCTCACAAATATCTAAATTCCAATATAAAACATAATATACTTATTGCAGATTTATTTTTAACTCCTTTACAAATGGCATACTTACTGTAAACATCAATGACGGTAAATATCCATTTGTAGCCATCGTTCGAATCGTTAAATTTTTTAACGTCTATAAGGTCTGCTTGGAATCGTTCATTTGGTCTTTTGGCAATCACATGGTACTTAGAATCTGAAACCTGCTATATAAGTTTTTATTTTATACTTTAAGTGGAATGGAAAACTTGCATATTGAGCACTCTTTGACGACTCGTTCGATAATTTTACGCTTTATTGTAAAATAGGAGTGTAAACATTCCTGTTGCAGTTTACGAATTCCAGAATGGCTATTCCGGTGAATAGAATCTGCAATAGTTTGCATCTCACTCTCATTATCCATGCAAATAACTAGTTTGTGCTTTTGAAATCTTTCGTCTTTGAGGTATAAGCAGTCATCAATGACAATAAATTTAGTGGATTTTTTAGTTAATTATATTTTATTTGTCTTGAAGATGTCTGTACAGGTTGGCCATTTAAAATATTGACTAAGGTATGATATTCTGAGATATTTTTACAAAACTATTATTACATATACAGGGGATCATTTAAAGAGGACATGTTGAAAATTGAATAATAACTAGGGCAATTTTTTGCCTAAAATGCCTTTTTGCACCAAAAGGTCTATTTATTTAAATAATTAATTTAAGCTATAATTTAATTAAAATAGATTTATCTACAACGAGTTATAAATGCCTTAAATGCTTAAAAAATTGTTAAGGTCCTAAAAAATTTTTTTAAGGTCCTAAAAATTTTTTTAAGGTCCTAAAAATTTTTTTAAGGTCTTAAAAATTTTTAAAATAAATTATTTTTAAATGTTACAAAAAAATATTTTAAAAATAACAAATTAGGCACGCTATAAATTACTTTTTTGTGTTCAAATGCCACGTGTACGTTCTACAATAAAGTCTAAAGCTCTAAAAGCCTATGAAACTTACGTAAAAGAATTCACAGTGATTAAAGGCAGTCTATATTGTAAAATATGTATGATCTACGTCAATGCATCAAAAAATATTATATTGATCAGCATAGACAATCTACAAAACATCTAAAGCTTTTGAGTAATTTAAAATTATTTTTTTTAGATAACAATGAAGGATTCCAACAATCCTTAGATTCCCTATTCAACGGTCAAACCGAAACGGAAGACTTTCAGAGTATGCCGATGGAAGTTGCCAAAGCCTTTTCTGAAGCAAACATTCCTCTTCATAAGCTCAATAATCCAAGCTTAAAGGGATTGTTTGAAAAATTGAATATTTCGCTTCCTTCCCAGTCAGCCTGTCGCAATTGTATTCCTGCAATCAGTGAACAAAAATTATCCAAGTATAAAAGTGATCTAAGGTTAACAAATGATTAATTTTTAGATCTCAAAAGATTTTTATGGTTGTTGACGAGGGTGACGTAAATGGACAGAAGTTTGTAGTTGTTCTCATTGGGAATATCGCTTATCCAGAGAAGACCTATTTAATTTCGTGTGAACCTTTATATGAATCTGTAACTGCTAACACAATTCTTCAGATTATCGATGAAGAGATTAAAAAATTCGAGATTATACGCAATAATTTTCTTCTTTTTCTTTCTGATGCAGCCCCGTATATGATTTTGGGTAGTTTGTTGAATTATTTTTAGCCGGAAAAACATTGAAAATGCTTTATCCTAGGATGTTCCATGTAACATGTGTTGCACATTTGTTACATAATTGCTGTCTCAGAGTAAAGGCGTATTATTCGGACGTTGATAATCTTATTGCGACTATAAAGACATCAATAGTGAAAAACAAAACTAGAAAAAAAATGTTTTCTACAATTGGTTATCCGCCCGACGTCATCATAACTAGATGGGGTAGTTGGCTGCAAGCAGCATACTATTATGCAAATAATTTTGTATCAATTGCTGAAATTGTGGAGAATTTCAAAGACGACGGAATATTAGTTAAAAAAGTAAAACAAGCAATTGAATCGCCAACCTTAAGAAAAAGTCTAATGGAAATAAATGAAAATTATCAGATACTTAATCAAATATTGAAAAAAATGGAATCCACAAGTTATACAATAAATGATGCACATTCAGATCTTTGTTTGTTAAAATTTCCGTCTGATAATGCAGAAATAAATGAATACATACAAAAAAGATTACACAAAAATGACATAGAATCAATTATAGAAATGGAGAAAAGTAATATCTCCCCTGAAGAATATGGACTAATAAGAAAATGTCAGTGTACATCATCAACCGTTGAAAGAGCATTTTCTATGCTTAAAAAATTAATTACTAAAGATAGAGGTTTCAATGCGGAAAATGTCAAAAATTATTTAATACCTTACTATAACAAATAATTTTTTACGACTTTTTGATTTAATACCTTATTAAAATGTGCCTAAAAATGTAGAATAAAGTCCTAAAAATTAAAAATAAAGTCCTAAAATGCCTATTTTTAAGGTCCTAAAAATAAATTTTAAGTGCCTGAAAAAAATTGCCCTAATAATAACGCTAAAAATATTAAATATGCCCACACGAGTAACGAATGATTAAACCACATTAATTATGACATCTGACAGCCAATGACCTCGTAAAAATGATTGATTGACAGGTGACATGTAGCCAGCATGGGATGCGTAACCACCATGGGACGCGACAAAATAAGTAATGTTAGTGTGCAGTCAACTACGAACTGGTGTTATCGACGACCAAATGGACTACTTCTCTGTCAATCACTGGACTGATTCGTCGGAGAGGAGGGAAATTGACCAGTTGAAGGACCGAATTGACCAATGTCTAAAATCAGACAAATTCCACGTCTCACTCCAACCCAATTCAGTCGAAGATGTGACTGATCAAGTCCGACTGGAGCAGATGGCTTATCTCACATCAGAGGCTACCAAAATAGGCCAGTCCACCAATGTGAACGACAGTGTGAGTCCCCCTTCTGGAAAAGTGGGTGGAAATGAGGGTGATTTGAATGGACTTGGCGGGAAGGGGGACCCCAGGATGTGTCTCCCCGTCGACCAGCCAGTGGCCTCCCTGCTAATTGGGAGGATCATAAAGTATATTTTACTGCGATTTCTTATTGATTAGGTTCGCGGAATCAGTCGTGTATACACCCCACCGAGGAAGGCTATGGATTGCCTCCACGACGGCCGTGTGCTTGGAGGAAAGGACGAGGGAGTGTATGATTGGGTGTCGGTTGATTTATTAGACTCACAAAAGTCGTTTCCGTTGGGAAAACTGTTGAGATATGTTAATTTGGTAAACGTGATGTGGACTGAGGACTTTTTAGTGCTGGTGGTCATTTGAGTATATTTGTGAGTATCCTGAGGAACGGGTGGATTCGAATTTAATACTGCTCTAAGAAATCTGAGAAAACTAGTAAAGACTGAGTCAACAACTAAAGAAACATGCCGACAATGTAGACTTTTTGTTTCACGATAAGTCGACACCCAAAAAACTGCTGAAGATTTCTTATCATGTATTTGAAAAAGGTTTTAAAATGAATATGTAAAAGTACAGTAAAATTATTCATATCCGCCATCTATAGATAGCCGCTACAAAAATATATTTTAAATAGAAAAATTCTGATATCCAATTGAGCGGCATTTGAATTTTATCTAAAATCCTTCACGGAAGACATTTAAAACAGCATCAGACTGACCGAAGAAAATCAAGAACTTCATTCTATACCATATCTGCAACAGGATAGTCGTCACTACGACCAACACTACGTAGTTTTATCTCAAAAGACATTTAACGTATTAAAAAACAGCTAAAAATGAAGGCGACTTTTATATTCACAAAAGTATAGCTCTCAACCACACATATTGTAAAAATATTATTAAGACATGTTTTCTTAAAAATAAAATTTAGTTGGTTACCTACGGTTTTATTTAGAATTTGAAATGCACATCTCTCACTATTCCCTCACTATCATTAACATTGACAAAATTGTTGAAAAATTTTCTAACAATAGTGACAAATCTCCGTAGAGATGCTTAAATTTTTGCAGACATAGTGAAGGATTAGTTTCACAGTCCTTCTGAATACGAACCTTTAAGTTATTATAAATTATCTCCAATGTTGAATTCATATTTCTATCGATGCACTCCCATCTTTTTATTCATCCTTTTATAAAAACCAGAATTATGCACATTTTCCAGCTTTTCTTCACCGTCTGTCTCTGTTAAAGTATTTTCTCAATAGTGTTGTAGCCTGGGATCTCTCGATATCTTCGAAACGGACTAACACCTACGGAAAAATAAAAGCACAAATTTACCTGTAGATGAGTAAGGCGTTTGATTGTATAAAAGCGACATATTATTTCTCTAAAGAGAAACTCGTTTTAAGAAACGACAAATACTCCACAAAAGCAGACAGGAGTGAATTGGCAGGAAAATCAAATCTGTCATAAGATTCCACGACTTGTTCGAATGGCACAAAAATGGACTTCAATACTCCAAAAACGTGACCAAACAAGTCTCCACGATGATCCACAAACAGTCTTTCAATCGTTAAGGTCCTCAGTTCATCCTCCATGACGGACTGTTTCCCCGTCAAGCGGGCCAGGCGTAGAACTCCGCCCAAGTCTGTGCGACTGAGCAGAGATCGAATATTCCTCTCAAACTGTGCCTGGTGAACAGTAAGTTGCTTCGAATATGAAATTTGTACAAACTTGTCGGTATTTGACAGAAATGGCAGAGTCTGGCCAGCAGGAGAGGAAGGCAGCAGTTCAAAGGAGGAACAACCCAGACAATTGGATAAGAGACATTCTCTCACTCGAATATACAAATGTTTGTTCGAGTCGACAAAAATATGAACCCAGTCTTTGAAGATCACTTTCGACCACTCGACAGTCTCTGATGAACACCTGCCGATTAGAACAGCCAATACACGAATGGTAGCCAATTTTTGATGTTGTTGTTTCAATAATGTATATTTCCGAAGGATATTTCCACATCATCGAACATAGTCTGATTATAGCATTAATATACTTGTGCAGTTTCCTTGATACTTGTAAATTGGTCGTTTAAGTGCCCCGTTTTTTCCTTCAATTGTGACTATTTTTATTAATTTGAAATTGTTTGACCAAATTTGTTTTTATTGATAATATTGAAGGAAAATTGTTTGTCGTTATTTGAAAAATTTGTGAATTTAATGATTCTAGCTGCTGCTCTAGTTTTTGACATAATTTTTGGTTGATTGGAGTGTTAAATAGATATTGAATCACATCAAAGTCGTCCTAAATCAGCTTTCCATTATTTGTGCTTTCCATTATTGGAGTGTTAAATAGATATTTTGTCAGCAGTGATGGACAGGGAACTAAACCTCCACAAGGACACCAAATTTATGACTTTTCCCATTTCATCCAAACAAGAAAAATATCATAAAATCGTTTATTGTGGGAAATATTCACGTGTTTTGTTTTTTTAGCATTTTTCTGGAAACCAGTCTACCCTTGATCCGGGAGAATTTATAATCGTAATATGTGTATTGAAACAAGACGATTTTCTGGCATATGTGGTTGGATTTGATCTTTATTTATGCAAGGACCAAGAAATAGTATAAATGTACAAATATAATAACGACGAGTTTTGTTTATTGTGTTTTCCTAGCAATATTACTAGACCATGTAAGTTACGAATATATAAACTAAACAGATCATCAGAACATCAGGGACAAGTTTTACGAAGTCTTATCTCCCTACAAGTTTGTTCTATTTTTGTTTTTTTAAGTTTTAACATTACTGAGTTTCCAACCAACCGAAGTGTGGAGTCCTGTTGGGAGGATAATTCGATAGTCTCGATGTGTCATTGGACAGATGTGACACATCCACAAAAAATCAAACGTGTGATTAAATACTACGTCGAACACTGTTGAGTCTAAGACTGGCCAAATTAGCCCACGAGTTATCAGCAATTCAAGACCGGTGTCCATCTTTGTCTTAGTCATAGTTGTCTACGCTGTTTTACGAGTGTTGCCTATCTTCTAATACAATAAATGGAATCACAATATCGCGGACAGGCTGAAAAACATTCCAAATTTTGAAAAAAAATCAACAAATTTTTAGTCCCTAAACTCAGCCTCCTCCACCTAAAAAGCACTTCCACGCGAGATCAGGCTATCCGAGGTGGACTATTAGCACACTATTAAACAGGCAGGGGTTGTCTATCACGGGAACTTGGCCGAGGACAATATGGAGTTGTCTATTTTTGTGAGAAATGGAGAATTCGAGTCCTGTGCTGTAAAAACCTTAGTTCCCCCAGACGATCGACACATTTCTGACGTATCTCTGGGTACGTCTCTCTAACTACGCAAGGTTAATCTCCCTAACTCCTCTGACAGAATTCTACCCAAAAATGACCGTGTGGTGTTCGTGTTGGGCACAGTCATGCACGAGGATGACATGTCGACTACAATTCACATTTTATAAGAAATACGACATGGATTTATGCCATGCCCTTAAAAAACAAATGCCACTACAACTGAGGTCCCTCATTGGGCCATTCCACCACAGAATGGGGATCGCCCTGGAGGTGGTCGAGGGAATCCGCCTCATCCACGGACAGGGACACATCCACAGAGACATCAAACTAAGCAATATTATGGTTGGACATTTTTTTGGTAGTTTTTTGCTGGATTGTAATTTTCATGCAAAATTGACTGACATGGGATTCTGTAAACCTGTCTCATTGATATCGGGGACCGTCGTCGGGACCCCTATCCACATGTCCCCTGAATTACTCAGTGGAAAATACGACAGGAGAGTAGACATATTTGCATTTGGGATTCTTTTTTGGTTAGTTTTTTAAATCTATTCAGGTATCTCTGTTCTGGGAATTGTACAATGCCCCATGTCTATCAGCAGTACAACTCTGTACATGAACTAAACTTAATAGCATTTTTGTGAAAAAGTTGGAAAAGACCAGAAGATTTGCTATTAAATTGGCATTTGGATTGGACTTAAATTCAAAAATCGAAGATGCTTATGACGTTAAAGTCAGAAAGATAGTAGATTTTTTACGTCACTTATGGAAATTATGATGTAATTTTTTCATTTGGGTATATGCGAAGAAGAGACATGTGGTGTCTCATAAAATGACCCTATACAATGAAATCAAACCCACATTAATTAGCCTCTTGTTCTGCTCTTGGCTTTCTCCCTAACATTAATTTATAGGTTTGTTGGGAAATAAAACTTGTCTTGTCTTTGCCTTTATATTAATTGGCCTTTTGAATCGGTATATTAATTATCGATTTTTTAACGGCTCGTATTCAACCGTATCTGATTATGAACCGGTCACAATTATTACAAAAGAAGCGATTTTCTGTCATGGTATTCCATCAGAATGTCAAAATCCCAATTCTCTTTCATTTCTTTTATTTTACACCTGCTCTAAAATAAGCATTTCAAATTCCAATCGAAATATGTTTATCCAATACTCAGTATTTGTCTATGACAGAATTTGACATGGTCGTTAGTGATATTTATTAGGCTTAATTGTTATTAAAAATATATGTTATATTCAAGCAACAGTCACAACTTCCACTGTATTGACATAAAATGGCGAATTCGCCAAATTCAATAAATTATTTAAGAATCAGGAAACTCTCTGAATCTGTTACATTCGAAAATGGAGTTGTATTCTACAATAGAACTGGTCTAAAATTGCGTTTTTTGCGAGGTTGAAATGGAGCTGAAGCTCAAATTTGTTGAAGTTAAAATTTATTTCAATATAATTTAAACGGAACATAATCTTATTCACTTTGGACGGGACCGCTTATTTTCAAAGCTGAGAAGATTGATTTATAGATACAAGGTCAAGTGGAGAGGTTGTATTTTAATTATTTTCTTAATTAGATTTAACCAAAGTATAAAGCGATGGATCTCATCTACTAGCGCCTCAAATGGATTTTTTGGAAGATACTTTGCATGCATTAACGATATTGTTTTCGACTACAACAATATAGTGCACTCGACGACGAAGAAAGTCCCTTTCTATCTATTATGGGAATGGAAAATGCAGTGAATATTGAGAATGACAAAATGGAACGCTTTATCATTCGAGATTATTTAAAATTGAATAATTAAATTAAATTTATAATAAATTTCAAAAAAATAATAAATTTGCAATATTAAAATTAATGGATAGCCCTAAATTTAATAAATTGTCGAACAAGCTTACGTTAGCGCAAATTTATACGGTATGTTGGTTTTATCGACATAATTTTATTGGATTTTATCAATTTGATGTTGGCGGTTCATTAACGGCGTGTTTCATTAACCGACTGTGACATATAATTTTATTGGAAATGCAGAAGAACCAATTGTACCACTCCAAATGAGAAGGTTTTGATATTTTTCAGAAAGTAATTTTTAGATTAATTTATTAAACTGTTTAAGTTCTAAATTTCATTTTAAAAATAAAATTCTTTAATAAGTTTTTTTTTTTAGTAAAAAAATCGATTGAATTAATTAGTATGACCCTAGGATAGCGTGTGAATTTCCGCGGACAATTGCACACGAAATCCTCTGAAAGAGCCACGACGTCTCCCGCGGATCACCTGTTTTTTTGGTGATTAGACCACCCAATCTTCGAATGAACGAAAAACTCTCTGCTCCAAAGACTCCAGAAGTCTCCACAGCGATTGGCTGGAAAAGATATCTGTCTGCCAGGAAAGAGTATTTCTTTTTCTTCAACTCTTCAGAACGTTTTGCAGCAGAGCCAGGAAAGGATGCCGAACTTCCGAATGAAGAAGGTCCAAACGTGTCAGGGCAGGTAAAATCCCAAACAAGTGCTTTCCCTCTCGTGTACGGGTAGATGGTTACGCCGTCTGGGCGTTTGCCATCCCCTCTATCGAGACCAGCTGGTTCGAGTTGAGAGTGGAATCCGGCAGCGTCCATGGCCCTTTTGATGATGTCATTGGCGGCGGAATGTCGGGGAAAACGACCGGCGCTACGAGTGCAAGAAAGTGGGTGCCTTCCCAATGGACCAATCCTCTTTCCACATTTGCAGGGGTGTGGGGTGCATTTAATAAGTTAATAATTGTCGTAAGTTATAGCGTCCGGGCCAGTTCTAAGTGTCCGGAGTGATAAATCGGATTTATCACTCCAAATCATTATGATTTTGGGAATAAATTTTATTTGTGTCGCCTAATTTTGGTTAAATAACGTCCTATACGGGGATACGGATGAAATTATTGGTAAAATGTACCCGCATGTTTTTCTGGTAGGCAAAAAAATTGAAATTTTATTTTTGTTGAATTAGATAGGAAATGGGTCGAATTGGGGATAAAATGTCTATATTTTAAAGTTCGCGTTAGAGAATAAAACATCACAAAGCATCTATAATGCAATTGAGAGTTTATTCCAGACTGTCGGTTCCCAATTTATTTTCATTCGGACAATGGAAAGGAATTCCGCAACAAAGAAGTTTCAAAACTTTTTGATGATTGGAAAATAACTCCGATATATGGAAGACCAAGGCACCCACAATCTCAAGGACAAATAGAAAGATATAACCAAACTCTCAAACGTTGGTGGGGGAAGACTTTGTTCGCAACAGAATATATAAGGTGGAGAGAAATTCTACAGAAGGTGGTGTATAAATACAACATAACTTGTCATCGCGGAACTGGAAAGTCATTATTTTGGTTAGTCTCTTTTTATTTACCCAGTCTATTTTACGGAATAACGGGTTTTAATATTTTGCCATGTGGAGGCGAAGAAGAAGAGATTAACTCAGAATCGGAAGAAACGGAATTATCCTTAGAAGTAAAAACTCATAATTAAAAGTATAAAAGAAAAGTTACAGAAGACGCAAATAAAAATTTTCGAAAAAAAGATATCACAATTGGAGATAATGTTACAATTAAAATTGATTTCGATAAAAATATAAAAACAAGAAAATATCCACTCACTAGTTTTTTTAGCAAGGAACAATTTCTAGTAGTGGAAGAAGTTTCTCTGCATTCCGTTCTCGTTGAGAATTGCACATCTGGTGAAAGGAAGACAATTCCAAAGTCAATGATTAAATTAAAAAAAATTAACTTTAAAAATTACATTTTCATTTTATATTCAATCAATTTGTAATGTTTTTTAAAAATTGTTTCATAATATAAGTGAACTTTTGCTTTGTTTTATTCGACATAGGAGACGTTGCTTCTATACTGGAAGAAGGTCATCTCGTCTAAACCCTTTTCGTCACATAAATAAGGACCGGAAGAGTTTGCACAGAATCATATGTAGCGGTTAAATACAGACTCTGTTGAAAACTGAATTTATATTACGAGACTGTTTGGGACAATGTTTGTAAATTTTATTATCTATTTTATGTTTAGTTTCGGTTTTCGATTTAGTCAATATCTCTATTTTATAGTCTTTTTAGCAATCAACAAATAGTTATAAAACTAAAGGATTTGAATTGAATTAATTGAGGTTATTGTGAAAAAAAATTCGCATAGAGTAATCTTACATTTTATGTTCGTTACTATGACGCTCAATCACCTGATTGATGAAAATTTCTTTGTTTAATTTCCGCGTTCTTGTTAACTGAGTTACTTTTTTCAAATTTTAATAATTTAAAAAATTATTGAATTAACAAAAGTAATCATTAAGAATTTCAGATCTTAAACAAAGAATTTAGATGATTTGGAGTGATAAATCCGATTTATCACTCCGGACACTTAGAACGGGCCTAGACATTATAACTTACGACAATAATTAAAAAAATCCCATCACATTTATTAAATAAAAAATTGAGATTTACAAATTAAACTCGACATCGATTGGGAAAGTAGGTTACTCAATCCCTAAACTTCAGAGAATTTTATCAATTTCTTTTATGTCAGAAAATTATGTCACCGGCTGGATAATGCCCTGGGTTGGATAATGCCCCCTCAACGTTATTTAAAAAAAATAAATATTTTTTCAAATTAATTTTGATTAGATTTTTTGATTTTCTTAATTATTTTAGTAATTTATCAAAGTTTTTTTCAAATTAATCTAGCGTGAAAATTTGTTTTGGTTATCTAAGTTTTCCAATTTGAAAAAATAATAAGTATAATCGATCAAATCTATATTTCAGAAATGGTTTTACTCAAGCTTACCAAAGATGAACTTTAAGTAATCAAAAATATTCAAATAGATGTTTTTTTATATGGACCGATTTCAGAAATCTGAAGAAAAGATACAGAAAATTAGCAGAACAGTTAATTTTCGAGGAGGAAGGGATAATATACATAAAATACAAAAACCAAAGGTTACGCTTTTTTCCAAAAGAAGAAAAGGAACTTAAACTAAAAACTATCGAGGTGATCGTTACATAATTATTATAGATTGAACATATGAGGACACATTTGGAAGAGATAAGTTGGTTTCGATATTGAGAAAGGAAATGGTCCCTTATTTATTCTACAGACGGATAATGGGAAAGAATTTAAGAACAAATGTATGGAAACAATGTGTAATGATCTGAAAATCATACACATAAGTGGACGCCCTAAAGCACCATGGATTCAGGGTCAAGTAGAAAGACAAGTTATTTGTAAATTTATCTTTAGATTCAATCAATCGATCAAAAGGTGGATTAGCTCAACTAGTGCCTCAAATGGGTCTTTTGGAAGCTATAAAGACTTCTATCAAGAAATTCTGGAGAAAAAATGAAAAGGAGGCGGAAATGGAAATTTGATGAAGATGTAGCCGTAGGAGATAATGTCCTACTGAGACATGATATTGATGCGAATCCAAATAACCGAAAATACCCCCTATACCAGAGGTTTCCAAGCTTTTTTTTACGCGCCTCCCTTAGAGAAAAAAAGTACAATCTTGCGCCTCCCTTTATATTCCATAATATAATACATAATTATTATTTTTATCAAAAAAATTTTTTAAAACAAAAAGTTAATGAGATAATTTTTTTTCCATCTTGGCGCAAAGTTTTTCAAATCTTGGTGTCATCGCAGAGAGTGCTACTCTTAGCTCATTAGTCACTACTAAACGAGTTCGATATTTAGATTTAATTGCAGCTAGTGCAGAAAATCCAGTTTCGCATAAATATGAAGTAGCAAATGGCAACAAAACTTTCATTGCTTTATTCGACAAAATTTCATATTCCGTTCTTACATTCAACCAAAAAGAAATTAGCGGTTCTCTCTCAATTTTTGTTTCAATAATGTATCGCATGACAATTCTATCAATTTTTCTTTTCAAAAGTTGTCAATGCAAATTGATTATCTTCTTCATCAATAAATGGATTCTGTATCCATTCGAACATTTTACAGTCGAGATCTTTAAAATAGTGAGCAAAATGCTTCAACAAACAATCCAAATGTTCAGCAAATATGTCTTTGTTTGCTTCAATGTTCACTATGGCGCAAAAGGTGTTTAAAAGTGGAAACATGTCATAGATATTTTTTTGTATATTTGATTTCCATAATACCAATTTTTTCATAAATGCTTTTATTTTGTGTGAATCCTAACAATAAGTAAGATGGAAAGTATTTTCTTGTCTTTGGAGTGGTATTGATTATATTCCAATCATTTTGATTTTTTGAACCATCGTCAAAATCTTTATTATTCGTGAATTTTCTTTTGCAACCACTCAAGAATTTATCCATGTGTTAAAATTATTTAATTGTCTAATAAATTAAATAAATTTTTGAAAAAATATAATTTTTAAATTAATAACTCTTATTATCGGAATATAGTCACGTTTTTTACATAGATATAATTTTCTAAAAAATGTTTCTGAAATACTTTTCGCGCCTCCCTTGACACGAGTCAACGCCTCCCTAGGGAGGCGCGCCTCCCCATTTGGAAACCTCTGCCCTATACGATCAGATTGATTCCACTATATATGAAATATCGGAGGTTGATAAAGACAAATGCGTACTTAAAGATCTTAATGACGAATCATCCAAATATGTACACAAAAGTCGTATAAAAAAAATATGACTCTTATAAAAAATTTTTATATAATAAAAATTCATGAATTTTTAATATTTGTTTTTAAATGGTAGACCTAAAAAATTGTAATTGAATAATTAAATTAAATTCGGCCTCAGAGACTTTCGGCCTCTTGTGGACAACACTAAATACAACGAAATAATATATGCTGATGATGTCGACTTCGTATCTGATGATGCTGAAACCCTTCGATTTACAGTCCGACCCCCAAATGGGGCACCAAGTGCCCCAAAATGCGGGGGTGCCCCAAAAACAGGGGTTTGTTATTTTTTTAAAAATTAAACCATTAATAAACATCAAAAAACATTTTTACTAAAATATTCAGTTATTTTCTTTTTATTTGTAGAGTTTTGTCTGATATTGTTCGTCAATTTCAGCCGAAAATCAAAAAAATCTCGGAGCATACTTGGTGCAACATTAGAAATTTTTTCTTCTAATTGTTAAGCAGATCTTTTGTTTTTGCTACGACATTTTCACTATTTTCGGTTTCTGAATATGTATCATAAACATTATTGTTCATGTCTTCGCATTCTCCATCAATTGTTTCGTTAACAACTTGATCTAAATGTTCATCTGTTAGACAGTTTTTTGTTGCATAAGAATCACGGTTCCTGTCGATTTTCTTCCAACAATTAACAATACTTTTAGCATCTATTTTCTCCCATCCTTTTGAAATTAGCATCATAACCTGACGCAAATTTAATTTACCAATAGAATGTGTAAAATCGTTTTCGAAATCTTGAAAACATAAAAATTCCATTAAGAAAGAGGAATAATAATCTTTAAAAATCTTGATTATTCCCATATCCAAAGGTTGTAAATAGGGCGTTGTATTTTTCGGCAAAAATAAAAATTCGATGTTCGAACATTCGGCAGTTTTATGGCATCCCGCATTGTCAAGTATTAATAATATTTTTCTGTTGTTTTTGCAAAACGATTCATTTATAAGTGTAAGCCAACTCATAAAAGTCTTTCCAGTCATCCATGCATTTTGAGAAGATGAATACAATAACCCAAAATCTTGAACATCAAAATTTTTTAGACACGAGGTTTTTTATATTTTCCAATAATCAATGGATTAAGTTTTTGGTACTTTTGTCGAAGTGGTCGCAGTTTTTTTAGAAGATAATTAAAATTAATTAATTTTTTTAGTGAAAAATAGATTATTTAATTTATAACCCTCTATCAATAATTTAAATGGTTATTAAAATTATTTAAAAATTTATTTAACCAATTTAGTCATTTTTAGTACGCGGCATCCAAATTCCAGGACTGTAGAAGGAATTTATGTCTTTTACAATCTGTGCAAAACATTCCTTATAGTTCTGTATTTGTTTTCGCCACATAAATTCTGAAAAAATAACTAACTAAAAAAACCTGCGAAATAAGATCCCAGATGATGTCTTACAGCTCCTCTTTGAGCTTTATTCTTGCATTTGATGTCCCTTCGGACATATACGTGATTTTGAAAGGATATCCACATTTTGCAGAAAATGCACAGCATCCTCCTTACTTATTGGGAGCTGTCGGAATTTGATGTTGCATAAGTCCACAACAGAATTTTCCATGTGACCTATAGTGCCAGTTTATATCAATATTAGGTACATGCTCGCCATAATATTAAAAAAATTAGAAAATAAATTAGTAAAAAATTAATAATATTTTAAATTATTGATAGAGCGACTTAAATAAAATATAATATATTCCACCTCAAAAATTATTAGATTTTTTAAAAGGCCTAAAAAAACTGCGACCACTTCGACATAAGTACCAGTTTTTTCCCGATTAAACTGCAGCATAGAAGAACAGTGAGTCTTTCTTTCCTTGTTTTATAACCAAACACGGTTCGCCTTGTTCAACAAATGATTTTTGAGGAGTTCTTTTTATAAAAAGCGCAGTTTCATCACAATTAAATATATTCTCAGGTCCATATTTTAATACTTTCTGGTCATATTTTTCAAAATAATTTTCACATAATAAATCACATGAAGCTTTTTCACCACATATTGACTTGAATTGAAGTTCATGCCGCAATTTAAATCTATCAAGCCACCCATTGGAAGCTTTAAAAGAAGTAAATCCAATTTTTGAAGCTGTAACTAAGGCAATTTTTTTCAAAATAGGGCCTGAAATCGGAATTTTATCTACGCGTAGTCTTTGAAATATTTCAAAGACTTGATCATCAAATTTATCTTTATCGGCTTTAAATGTGTCATATTCCTCAGAAATAGTATTGCCGTGTTGCAAGAAAGGTACAATATTTCGTTTTATTCTTGATATTGTTCCTTTACTTGTGTTGTACTTTTTCATTAGTTGCCTCTCAGATAAATTTTTCTTCAAAATTTCTTTAGCAATCTTCAATTTAGTTTCGTAATCCATAACCACAACAATAAAAATATAATTGAAAATAAAACAAAAATAATTAATTTATTAAATTTTATTTTATTTTTAATTCCTTATAAATGATTTTATGGTGCCCCAAAAATTCCATAATTTTTTATCGATTTTTATTTTTTTTCTGCCAAAATGTACTTTTGGAATAAAGTGCCCCAAATTGCGGGGGTGCCCCAAAATCCGAGGGTGCCCCACCCCTGGGGTCTGCCCCATTTTGGGGTCGGACTGTATTATCGAAACATTACCAGATATTTTTTCCAAATGGTTTCTAACAATCAACCACAACAAAACTGAACATACGAAATTTATTCGATCTGAACGAACTCATGATGAGCCCTGGAGAAGACAAAAAAAAGTCGGATCTCTCTTAGGGGACTCTGAAGACATTATGCACAGAAAAATACTATCAATTGCCACATACAATAAGTTTATGAACATCTGGCGCCTAAAGAAGCTAAATTCAAAGACAAAACTTAAAATATACAACACATTTGTTGTCCCAGTCCTAATGTACAATGGATCGACGTGGGGAATCAGTAAGACCGATATGAACAATTTGGACCGATTTCATCGGAACCAACTGAGAAGAGTGATAACATGCAATTCTCAAGGAAAATAGCAAATTCCACCCTATACAAAAGATGCAATTCGAGACCGATCTCTATGGACATCCTGGAGTCCAGATGGCGACTCTTTGGACACATATTAAGACTTGACAGCCTCACTCCGCCGAATATCGCGATGGAAAACTACTTTGCCCATTCCAAAGGAGACTTCCGTGGAAGACCCAGGGTCACTCTGGCTACCACGCTAAATGAAGATCTAGCTGGAATTAATAAAAAACTGAAAAATGGCGATGATCTCGACTCACTCAGGACGATCGCAACTGACCGGAGAGCCTGGAGACGCATGACCGGGAGAATTTCAATGGTGGCACAAGGAAAGCTTAATTAACTTATGACTTTTCCGAAAGTGCTTTATAATAATAATAAAAAATTGTATAATTATAATAAAATACGTTATTGATTTGGAAAAATTGGTGATGCCGGTTTTTGCCGACTCTTTGAAAAATTCTTTCAATCAAAAAATGGATAAAAAATTGAATAAATTGAATTAATTCCATTATCAAGTTATTTTTAATTAATTATCAGGTTATTTTCGTTTGATTTTAAACAAAATTTTAAGGGGGTATTATCCAACCCAGGGCATTATCCAGCCTGTGACATATTATTTTATATTTCATAAAATAATAATGTAGATCGCACTTTTATATTTAAAAAGGGGAGACTCCACAAATCTTTCTCCCATCTTCTCTGTAAATCTTCTAATAAATACAATCCAACTCTTTTTGCTAATTAAATGGGTGAAAGGAATTTTGTATTCTATTTATTATGTCTTAAGATACGTTAAAACGAAACTAATTAATCCGTGATTATGTTGAACTTTGAAAGCGACCTCATCCTTGTTTGGTGATCTTCCTACGAGTCCACACAAAACCGTATCTGGCGGCTAATCGGTTTGCAGCATTTGTATGAACTGGGGAATTTTGTCTGGGATGGTTAGGTTCTATGGAAAGTGCATCGTCCTGGTACGAGGATGTCCCATTGGTAGAGGTTCTAATGGTTCTTTTGGTGTGGGTATTAGGTTCCTCCTGGGCGTTTCGAGATCCAACTGACTTAGTGGACCAGATAACGCCATCCTAAATGATTGATCCAGGAATATAGAAGATCCTCTTTTTCAACTGTATCATGCCAAAAGGACTCATCGGCCTACTGCCAGGGAAAGTTGACGAGAATTGATTTTAGCTGGAAAGTTGTTTCTTTTGCAATAAAACCAGACAAATTAAATCCAACTCGTGAA
>NW_021824428.1:0-17500 GCF_006345805.1 Octopus sinensis | reverse complement strand
CACACTCTCTCTTTCTCTGTCTGTCTGTCTGTCTCTCTCACAAACACATACGACATTTCGGAGTAGTGATTTTTAGGTTGAGCAAAAGGCTTCAATTACATATGGATGAATAAACAAGATTGTGTTATGTTCATTCATATTCTTTTCCTCAATGTCATTAGGCACAGGCAATATGTGAAATAAAAACGGCCATCACCAGAAATTATAACTAGGTCGCGGCCTCTACTCCGCCATAGCAGATTTTGCTTTTACCAGCGCCCAGCGACCTTCTGAAACATTTAATTGAGAAGCGAGCTATGGATGGAGACAACCTCTCTACTTTGTCGCTCACCCTGAAATGAATAACAGCCAAATACACTTCGAATTACACATCAAGCATGCAAAAAGAAGGTATGAATTGTGTTGTAAAATAGTTCTTGATATCTGTCTGTCGTTTGGGGCGGGTTACTCGGACCAAAACCCCTTTTTCTCTCCAAGCGTTTCTGTCTTCCATTTGTGGCCTGACATTACAAGAGAGTTGATCAATGTATGACATTCTGAGTCATCTGACATAAGAATTCCCATGGCTGAGGACCCACTAAAGGACCCCTCTTACTAATTCATCTTTGCTTCAATAACAGGGACAGCTTATCTTGTCCTCTGCTTACGAATGATTTCTACAATAAGTACGCGACCTGAATTTCTGCGGGAGGAGGGGTCAGTCGATTACATCGATCCCAGTACTTCAATGGTACTATTTCATCGATTCTGAAAGAATGAAAGGCAAAGTCGACCTCGCAGAATTTGAATTCAGATCGTAAGGACGGACGAAATGTTGCTAAGCATTTTGCGCGGCCTGGTAACAGTCGTCAGCTCGCCGCCTCAGTAATAATTGTTTCAAATTTTGGCTCAAGGCAAGCAAGTTAGATCGACTCCAATATTAGTATTTATTTTATCGACCCCGAAAGTATCAACGGCAAAGTCGACCTCGGTGGAATTTGAACTCAGAACGTAAAGTCGTACGAAATGCCGCTAAAGCATTTCGTCCGGCGTGCTAACCATTCTGCTATCCTGTCGCCTTAGTGATCCTCTCTACAGTAGGCACAAGGCCTGGAATTTGGGGGGGATGGGATTGTCGATTACATTGACACCAGTGTGAAACTGGTACTTATTTTATCGATCGATCAAAGAATAAAAGCTAAAGCCGACCTTGGTGGTATTTGAACTCAGAACGTAAAAACGGACGGCGTGATAGCAATTCTGCTAACCCGCTCCCTATAATAATAATAATATAATAATAATAATAATAATAATAATAATAATAATAATAATAATAATATAATAATGATAATAATAAACTTGGGTGTTTTGTTCATCATCGATGAAAACCATGAAAGACGTAAGAAGCTTCATTCTGTCATGAAGGAGAGCAAAAAGTTTTCAAGTGAGTTTATGCATGATACCCAAGGGAAGATCGGCAGCTGTTGTTGCAAAGAACGTGAAATCAATAGCAAAGCAAAATGTGCTTGAACAATTGGCTGATAGGTGGGAACAAAAACCTCTGCATGGCAAATATGTGGCCCGTAGCAAACAAGCTGATGTAGACCAGAAGCAGATCTATCAGTGGCTAAAGGTACAGAGTAAAGGCTTTATCTTGGCTGACCGAGATCAAAGCTTATTGACCCGGAACTATCAAACCAATGTGATGAAAAATGGTGTAGACCCAAAGTGCTGATACTGCAATGATGGGATAGAAACAGCCGACCACCTAATCTCTCGATGTAAAGTTTTAGCACCTGTAGAGTACAAATCAAGACATGGCAGTGTTGGCCAATATCTACATTGGATAATGTGTCAGCATTATCAAATCAAAACTGTTGACAAATGGTACAAGCAACACCCTGAGGCTGTAAGTGAGGGAGAAAACGTAATGATTCTTTGGGACTTTCCAGTAGGTACAGACCGAACCATCAAGGCAAATAAACCAGATATTGTTGTGAAAGACCAAAACCAATAAGGTATGTTTATTGATTGACATGATCATACCTCATGATCATAATATCTCGGCAAAAGAATTTGATAAACTCAGACAATATAAAGATTTGTTAATCGAAATCGGAAGGATGTGGCATCTCAAGACGGTTAGTTTACCAATGATAGTAGGAGCACTTGGAATGGTCAAAAAAGGAACCGAAAATTACTTAAGAATGATCCTAGGCTTACCATCCAGGCAGGAAGTGCAAAAGATTGTCTTAACTGAATAGTCATACGTATTGAGAAGAGCATTGTCGCTGTGGATTTTCTTTCCTTTTCCGCCTGTATTTTCTTTTTCTTTTCTTTTTTTCTGTTATTTGTTTCAGTCATTTGACTGCGGCCATGTTGGAGCACCGCCTTCAGTCTAGGAAATCGACCCAGAACTTATTCTTTGTAAGCCTAACCTCAGTGTCACTTTGATGGCATGCATTACTCTCTCACTCAATAATAACAACCAGCATCGGTTGTCAAGCGATGTTGGGTGGGGGGTCAAATACAGACATAAAAACAAACACACACACGCGCGCACACCCACACGCGCGCACACACGCACACGCACACATATACGACGGGTTTCTTTCAGTTTCCGTCTACCACATCCACTCACAAAGTTTTGGTCGCCCAAATAAATACTCTGATGTGTTTGTTTTAATGGCCTACCAATGTATACAGTACGTTTCTCTGCTTGAGGTGTCACGAAGACACTCGGTAAAAAATGGAAACAGAATTGAAAGATGCTAATGAAAATAATAATAATAATGATGATGATGATGATGATGATGATGATGCAGTACCAGGCACTGGTTCTCATGACTTCTCATCTTAACTGATTGGATGTGTTATCATGTACATGTTTTGTGTTGCTGTAAAAAGATGGGTTACGGCAAATATTCTGCTCAATATCACAGACTTGCTTGTCAATTACATGACCTTAACCAATTGAGCAATGTCCCTTAGTGACTGACAATATATGCGTCTCCGATCACGAGAAGAAGTAGTAGGGGAGCTTCATAGCCATGTGTTGAGAGGAATTTTTGAGGGTTTGAATAATTCACCTCTGGGAATATGGGTGTTTTGTTCATCATCTTTAAACAACCCTCATTCAGGGACTGTTTGAGCGGGGTGAGCTACTCAACGTGAAGATAGTTCTAACTGGGCTCCACCTGCAAGGTCATGCGGCGTTTATTTTGATATAAGGTCACCATGTTACGCACATATGGTTGTGATGCATGTACCTAGCGTACTCTTCTCAGACGGGTGGTCATGATGAGTATATTGAGCTTCGCTTATTTGTACCCCAGTGTCACTTTGATGGTATGCATTACTCTGACTCAATAATAACAATAACAATACATAATAATAATAATAATAATAATAATAATAATATAATAATAATAATAATAATAATATATGATGATGATGATGATGATGATGATAATAATAATAATAATAATAACAATAATAATAATAATAATAATAATAATAATAATAATAATAATAATAATAATAATAATAATAATAATAATAATTAATTATTATTATTTCTTTACTACCCACAATGGGCGAAACAGAGGGGACGAACAAGGACAGACAAATGGATTAATTCGATTGTATCGACCCCAGTGCGTAACTGGTACTTATTTAATCGACTCCAAAAGGATGAAAGGCAAAGTCGACCTCGGCGGAATTTGAACTCAGAATAATACATCAACATCTAACCAAGCTATCATTTATCTCCAATGTGATAGATATAATACAGTTTACGTACCGAAACACCACTGTCTCCTTTTTAACCGATGTGGTTTGATATTTATGTTTGACACAACCACTGACGTCCTCAGTTCTATCACTTGTGTCAGCCAGAGCTGAAGGTCACTTTCGGCTAAATAAGCAGAGAATCTGTCTCAAATATTTAAGTATCACCAAGGAAGGTGTAAACAAACATTGAAAATACACGGTTTCACGCAACGCCACCTGTGCTCACACAGTGAACGAGACTGGCGGCGAACCAGATTTTCAAGTTCTTCTTCGTAGTTTATTCAGGTTAAAAGAGGTGCTTGACCATCAGTTGCCGGAATATCGATGGTGTACCTGTATTAGATATCCGTGGCTTTATAAGCCATGTAGTTAAGGAGGATGCACAGTTGCTTACAATGATGCGGACAAATACAGCTGTTCTCTTTATTGCATAGCTGCATTGTTAACATTCGTGGTTTGACAGAGTTGGCTAATAAATCTATACCAGCGATCTGTAGTACATTATAGCAATAAAACGAAACAGTGTTACACACAGCTGAAATTTAATATTAAATGAGTTCATAAAAGATTAAGAGAAATATCTTGAGTTTAAATTCTTCGTATATTCTTGACGATAATAGCATGTCAAAGAATTTCGATGGTCAAGCGAATAAAATATATCTTTCTCTATATATAAAGAGTTGCCTATGAAACATCCTCTTGGCCCCGCAACGTGGACCCAACAGATGAAGGGAGAAAAGGGATGAACCAGCAACTGGATGGTACACGTTTACAGTTGAGAAGATTGGAGCAGCTTGAAGCAAAGTGACTTGATTATGGCATTGAATTCTTGATTTTGATACCATGAACCGAACCGTCACCAATAGGCCATGGGCACGCACCTTAGAAGGTGGATATATTGAAAAATTGTTTCTACGATAGGTACCAAGCCTGAAATTCTGGAGGTAACTAGTCGATTACATCGATTCCAGTTTGCAACTGCTACTTCTGTCGATCTCGCCGGAATTTGAACTGAAAACGCTAAACCGGAAGAAATATCGCTAAATATTGCCAAAGTTCTAACGAATCAGCTATTATGCTGCTTTGGTAATGTGTCTCATAATAAACGATACAGGTTTTAGCCATCTATTGGTTGTGTAATTTGATATACGTAGGAAACGTAAACAATTGTCATTTTTGAAACATATGTAGTGCTTCATTAATTAAAATGCGCAGGAGTGGTTGTGTGGTAAGTAGCTTGCTTACCAGCCACATGGTTCCAGGTATAGCCTCGGGCTGACCAAAGCCTGGTGGATTTGGTAGACGGAAACTGAAAGAAGTCCGCCGTATATATATATATATATATATATATATGTGTGTGTGTGTGTGTGTGTATGTGTGTGTGTGTGTGTGTCTGTGTGAGTGTATGTGTGCGTTTGTGTGTGTGTGTGTGTGGTGTGTGTGTGTTTATGTCCCCGTAACTTAGCGGCTCGGCAAAAGTAACCGATGGAATAAGAACTAGGCTTACAAAGAATAAGTCCTGGGGTCTATTTGCTCGACTGAAACAAATGAAAGAAAAAAAAAGAATACTGTGGATAAAGGAGGGGAAGTGCATTGCTTAAATGCATTTCTGTGTGTACAAAGACTGGAAAAAATTCAGGACGGTTATGGCTTGGATGCTTTTGTTTGTAAGACTGATCGATCAGGTTTGCGTTGGGGCTAAACAAGCAACACCGCTTACGTTATTGCTGATGTTGGCTCTGGACCTTAACTCTTGACGGAGTCGTAGGGACGCTAAGCTGTCACTTGGCACGACTTGGGTATTCAAAATCTATCAGAGCTCATTCTCTTACAGCAAGTCTGAATACAACCGAATTCTTCCACACAAGGAATGAGGAAGATAATTTCAAAGGTATGACGGCTTGAGATACTATCAAAATGGCAGAGTCATTCCGGCAACGGATAAAGTACCTCGTAACATTCGCTCCGGCTCTCAGCACTCTGAATTGAAACTACCCGACGTGAGCTTTGTCTTTCAGCATTTCGGGGTCGATATATAAAGTATATAGGGGTAGATTTTTCTTTCTCACTCTCACGCTTTTTGAACAAGAAATAAGTTGCATTCTGACCTAGTGGAGGGGGATGAGTTCTGCTAGATTCTAAATGTTCGCGTCACACCGAGAGCAAAGATGGTGCACCTACGACTCCGTTCAGAGTTAAGACCCAGCACCAACATCAACAACAAAAACGTAAACGGTATTGATTTTTTAACCCCAGCTCAGTCCTGATCGATCGATCGATCTTACGTACGAAGGCATTGATACATATGTCACGCCGTATGTCTTAATGGCGTCCTTCTTATCAATCTATCAGGAATTAACGTCCCCTTTTACAACGTCCTTTCCCTCTCATAAAGTCTAGTCCTTGTTGCAGTGTGGTGATTTGTGTGGCTGAATGACCCTGAGAACCATGCTACTAGAGTACAAGCTCCCGGTAGGGCTTCTCATGCTGGACAGGTCCTAGGATAGAAAGAAGACTAATATAAATTATCACTTCCTAGAGGTGAGAATGATTTTGCGTACGGTGAACACCCCTACCTTGAAAAGATAAAGCAGAGACAGAGAAGCATCGATGACAATTTAAAACCAGTGAGACTTAGGAGAAGAAGGCCTTCTCGCAAGGAAACGCGATGCAGTGCAACAAATTTTGAAAGGAAGCCGCAGACAGAGCTGAAAAAGTGGAGATTTAAATGGAAAAAAGCAAATAACATAACCTAGAGTGTAGAACAGTGGAAGTAAGTCGTCGATGGCCTATGCACCGCAGAGAGCTAAATGCTTAAGTAGATCCTACCAATGTAAGATATTGTTTAAACCCAGCTCATGCTTAATCTTGCAGACTTATGAGTAAAGGCTTTCCAAACTCGACCATCCTAGATTACATTTATCTTCTATGTTTTACCTTCTTTAACAGTAGCGTCTGGTTTGAGGGCTTCTCTATTTTCTCTATTTCCTGCTGAGTCAGCGACAATGTATATATTTCTTTACTACCCACAAGGGGCCAAACACCAAGGGGACAAACAAGGACAGACAAAGGGATTAAGTCGATTACATCGACCCCAGTGCGTAACTGGTACTTAAATTTATCGACCCCCGAAAGGGTGAAAGGCAAAGTTGACCTCGGTAGAATTTGAACTCAGAACGTTAAGCGTTATGCTCGGTGTACTAACGATTCTTATTTCTTTACTACCCACAAGGGGTCAAACACCAAGGGGACAAACAAGGACAGACAAAGGGATTAAGTCGATTACATCGACCCCCAGTGCGTAACTGGTACTTAAATTTATCGACCCCGAAAGGGTGAAAGGCAAAGTCGACCTCGGCAAGATTTGAACTCGGAACGACAATGTAGAAACCTCGTAATGTAGGCTACGCTAGCTCGTATTGCCGGTACTAAAACGATGTGGTGCTTGCTGCATAGTGTTAAACACAACGGTGTGGTGCAGAATACATCAGAGCTAAAATTACATTAAAAAAGTAAATAGTTCGCCTTGTAAATTTCTATTCCAAAATCTGATATGCCATGGTTTTTAACAATCTCAGCTCAGCGCAGAAATATTTCTCACAGTCTGTTAATCCCATAACCCATTAGGTCTTAGAGCCACTGTTAAAAGTTTTCGGTTTTTATGTTGTGATCAACTCGGAAGTGCTCTTTCTTTTTCTAAGCGACTCTCGTGGGAGCCATTCGAATTGAGAAACTCTGCAAGCCAACGAAACACGCAACGATTAATCAGTAGTTTCAGCCGTTTACAGCCGCACATTCTGGTTTCTTATTGTATTAGATTACAGTTGAGCCAATGCAGGAGCATTCGTATGGTCATTAAACCCGCTAGAAATAGCAGTCAAATAAATATGCCTTCGTTTCACACTAGCTAATGTTATCTACAGTCAAACTGCTCGAATAAATGAATAAATAAATGCACAAATAAATATAAAAGATCGGATGGGATGGTCATGGTCCGAGTGCTTTTGATCATAGGTCTGCTCAATTTGGACTGACTTGTGGTTAAAATAACAACAACAACAACAAAAGGAACTAAATTCTAGATAGCCAAGGAGGGAACCTATATGTGGTCACTTGAACTGCTAGAAATAGCAGTCAGGTTCCTCCACAAATCACACCCGACCGGCCGAAAAGAAAAAGTACACATAAGAAGTTGTACTCCTTGATAACCTATGTCTGACGACAAGATAAACTAATCACACCTTGAGTAGGCTGATCATTGGCAACAACAACAAATGTTGGTGCTGTTGTAGTTGCTGTAATTGTGGTTGTTGTTGTTGTGGTTGCCACTTCTAGTACAACCAACTTTACAACCACTGCCACCACTGGTACCGTCACACCGTCACCACCCCCTACCCCACCCCACCACCGCCTACGCTACCAACTTGATTTTGTTACTACTAGTACTACTACTACTGCTACTGTTGCTACTACTACTACTACTACTACTACTACTACTACTACCACCACCACCACCATCGCCACTGCTTCCGATTTTTTGTTACCACCAGCTGCTACTACTACTACTACCATCGTCACCGCTTCCGATTTTTCGTTACCACCAGCTCCACCGCCGCTGCTGCTGCTACTACTATTACTACTACTATCACCATTACCACTGCTACCGATTTGTTGTAACTACTACTTCTACTACTTCTACTACTACATTACAGTCATGTTTGCCTGGGAATCCGAGCGTTGACCGATGTTTTGCTACGAACCTATCCACTGATCTCACTCTTGATACTAATAATCGATTCCCGTACTGATCTGCTGCAGTTTTCTGCGAATGGTTATTGAATATTATAAAATAGTGTTGGCTCTCCGCGTTCTGAGTTCAGACCTAGGCCTGGGCCAACTTCACCCTTCATACCCTCGGTGGTTAAGTATCATTGCCCGGTTATTCGTTTGGGGCAGTGGATTAACGGAATTATAAAGTGCTGGACGAGATTGCCTTATCTTATCTGTTTTGGCCTCAATGGGTTCTGACGGCAGCGCTTGCGATCTCATCGGTGACAAGCCGTGTTAAACCTTTCATTTCGCTTGGACCCTGTCAAGGGAATACATTGTGGGATGGTTGCTTGTATTAGCGACTTGTCTTCCATAAACTAACTACACTTATTAGTTATGGAAACCTGGATAGAAAATTGTCATGCCACTATTATTTTGCTGTATGAGGGCAGCGAGCTGGCAGAATCGTTAGCACGCTGGACGAAATACCTAGCAGCATTTCACATGGCGCTACATTCTGAGTTCAAAGTCCGCCGAGGTCGACTTTTATCCTTTCAAGGTCGATAAATTAAGTACCAGTGAAACACTGGGGTCGATGTAATCGACTAGCACCCTCCCCCAAAATGTCAGGCCTTGTTCCTATAGCTGAGAGGATTATTTTGCTGTGTGGATATGAAATTCGCTTTACACTACGTAGACTTGGGTTCGATGCTATTGCCATCATACCATAGGCGGGTGCAATTTTTCGTAACCTCTGAGTGAAAGCTGTGAGACGGAGACTGTTTAGAAACATGTTAGATCGATCGATCGATCTAAGGATTTATCTGTTACCCTCCCCACCAAATACCACCGACTGACTCCTAGGTGCTTTTAACAATGTCCACCTTATCGAATGCATTTCCGTCAAGTCTGCAGTTTTCAGATAACTTCTTCCTTACTCTTGCAAAAAGATCAGAAGTACTGATCCATCCCCTGACAAAACCATAAAAAGTACAAGAGTATTTCAAAAAATTAAAATACAGTGGAGTTTTAACTTTGACTAGCACTATGACCCGCGTTGCCGGGCCGTAGTGCTAGTGCATGCATATACAGCTATGCGTGCGTGCGCACATACACGCGAGTGCTGTCCAAATCTCCGACCAATCACATACAGCTAGCTAGCATTCAATTGGCGTATCAAGTTTCGGGCATTTTGATTGGGTTTTGGATAGAAAATTCACAAAAAAAGTCACTTGTATTGATTTTTTAATGGCTTTGCAGGGTGACTGGGGAAATGTAAAGATGTGCTCGACCACCCTTGGACGGTTTTGAATGACCATAGAATTGTGGATTTGTATAAAGGATACACACACACACAGACAAACATTTTGCGGTTTATATATATATAGAGAGAGATTCGTTACTCCTTACTGGTAAACATACTACTGTGATCGTTCTCAGACATTCTGATTTGGTCATATAACTGAGATGAGAGAATAAAAAAAAGAGAATAAAAACATTTACTGATAGATTTCTCAAGGAAAGTTAAGGAAAAAAGCTGAAGAGCGGCCAACTAGTCATGAAACCCATCGGAGCAATCCCCTTCGCTCGTTTGTGTGCAAAGAGAATAGCAAGATGTATTTAAATTTATGTACTTTCCATTGCATAGACGTTACAAACCTGTAAATTTACATTACATTTAACATTAAAAAAACAACTTTGTTTTAAAGTTAAAGATGTAGAAAATTTATGAGGAAAAAAACTGTTGCTTACTTGTATATAAAAAAAATTAATTTATAACAACAAAAAAAAAAACAGGTTTTATAAGACGTTCAATAGTTAACATAGATTTTTAAAAAATTGTAACTTATGTATTTTTTCTTACGAAAATGGTCCGCATCGCAACGTTTCAAAAATTCTGCGCATAAAAAAAATAAAGGAAGAACTGGTAAGAAATAAATAAATTGTTTTCTTTAGTTGTCAGGAGATGAAGAAATCTTGTTGAGTGAGAATAGTCGACCATATCAACCAATGAAACTAATCGTTTTCTAAACCACATTTATTCTGGTTTCAATGATTAGTATTTTACGTAAAGTAACTCCTGTTAAAAGTCACACTTTTCACTAACTTATACCCGAAATTTATCGAACATTTATCGCAATAGGTTTTCAAATTGAATATCTCCCTTTAGCACTTGGACAGCTTTTTAATACAATTTCCAATAGTGTAGCAACTTTTGGGGAAAGAAAAAAAAGAAAAGAAAAGGATAAGAAAAACGTAAGTAAAAAATATGAAGCAACTAAAATAAAAAACAAAACAAAAAAAAACGAGAAGAAAAAAGGGAAATGAATTGAAAAAATAATTATCGGAAATTAGTTTTATATAATGTTACGTGTCTGCCTCATTCTCTCTCTTTCTCAATGTGTGCAGGTATGTATAAATCTATATGTATACATGTATACATATATATGTATACAAACATTTTTACACACACACACACACGCACACACACACACATGCACACACACACATACACACACACACTCACACACACATATACATACATACATACATACATACATACACACACACACACACACATATATATATACATATATATATGAATTCAAATATACATAGTTACGTATATTTATATGAATTCTAGTATATACATATGTGTGTATTTATATAACTACACACAGACATATATATATATATATATATATATATATATATGTATGTGGATATACATACAAACATACCTACACACACACACACACACACACACATATATATATATACATATATATGTATGTAGGTATGCATGTATGTATGAGAGAGAAATGGAGAGAGTGAGAGAAATTGAGATAGAGAAGGAGCGATAGAACTAGAAACGATAAGTAATGATTCATGCGCTAGAAAAAAAGGAATGTTCTTTGATGTAACTTAACTTGTGAAGATATAGTATTGCAAAGAATGTAATAAACAAGTAAATAGAAAAGAAAGTATTAGGCTAAAGATAATTTGAAAATGATTGATAAGAGAAAGTCTCTCTCTCTCTTCCTCTCTATCTCTCCCCCTCTCTCTCTCTATTGCATGACTAGCATTCACCCACGGACAACATACACCATGAAAGTAAATCTGGTATTTATTTCTGTGAAGTTGAACGACCACAATGAGATTCAGTTGTTGGCTTGTTAAGAGACTGTAGCAGATTGTGGCCATTGAATTGAGTTTTTAAGATCATCAAAGAATATATAATTAACTGCTAATTACGAAACCATTGGCTTTCTCAGCAACCTGCATTATATTATTTATGTATTTATTATCTTACAAACGTACAGGGCAAAAGTTTCGAGGGAGGAGCATTGTCGATTAAATCGAACCCGCTGCTTCAGTAGTACTTTATTTTATCGACCTCAGAAAGATGAAAGACGACGTTGACCTCGGTGATATGTAAACCCAGAACGTAAAGATTTGTAATTAAGTACCTTAATGTATTGGGTTGTTCGGAAAGTTCGTGCCGATATTTAAAGGTAAGAAAAAGGTCAATAAATACTTGTCATTACATTTTTAATCAACCAAATATGAACCATTTTGTTGCACACTGCGTCTCCATCTTTCCTTTAACTTGAAAATACTCTCTTCCCAGAATTGAGATGGTTTCATGGCAAAGAATTCATCTTTTTACGTCATCCAATGAATTGAAATTTTTACCGTTAAGACTATTTTGCAGGGACCTGAATGAGTGGAAATCCGAAGGAGTAATATCTGGTGAATATGAAGGGTGGGGTAACACATCCCAGCTGAGCTGCAGCAATTTTTGTCTGGTTCCCAAAGCATCAAGTGTCGAAAATGAACTTTCTTATCTTCCATTTTAAAGGGTTACAGAATTAACACAGGTTATAGGAACATAAACCTTCTTCCATGAAAAGAAAGCATAAACTGTGCTCTAAATAAAGGTGTAGTCAAATCCTATTTTATGGACTCAACCATGTTCTAAAATAAGTCGAAAGGTAAGCACGAACTTTCCGGACAACCAAATATTTTGTTCGACGCTCTCGCGAATCTGCCAACCCACCGTCCTCAACTGTCTGTGTATTGAAAGGCTTTCACTCACACAATGTTGGCAGTGACGTAATATAATAATAAACGTATTAACTGGTACTCCGTCGGTTACGACGACGAGGCTTTCCAGCTGATGCGATCAACGGAACAACCTTTTCGTGTAATTAACGTGCTCGTGGCTTAGCATCCCATAAACATGTGTGCCCTTAACACAGTTATCAGGGAGATTCAGCGTGACACAGGATGTGACAAGGTTGGCCCTTTTGAATTACAGGTACAACTCATTTTTACCATCTGAGTGAACTGGAACAACGTGAAATGAAGTGCTTTGCTCAAGGGCACAACGCATCGCCAGGAATTGAACTCACGACTATCCGATCGTGCACTGAAAACCTTAACTACTAAGCCACGTGTCTTCACTATAAACGTATAGTGATTTAGAAACAGCATGAGAAGACCATCCACGGCGTAATTCGTTTACTTCTTTCGAACATACACACACACACATGTGAAATGTGGCTTATACTAGAAATTCAAGTCTAAATCATGGAACAGTTCCATTGTACACTTGATTTTGAATGAATATTCTTCGAGAATATTCAAATATGCGACTAATCGCTTTTAAAAAGCACAAATATAAAGCTACGCAGCTTTGTTCTTTTCGAGCAGCTTTGCTGGAAGGAAGGTTTGGTCAAATATTCCTTACCTTTGCTAACAATGTAACAAACCGATATCAATATAATTTTTGTTGTTGTATTCAGGAATGGTCATTTTGCCTGTTTAGCCAATAAAAACACACGCACTATATATTTGGTGTTACTTTGCTTCAGCGTTATTTATTTTTTACGTTAATCTTTATCTTAATCTTACTTCGGCCAGAGTTCTTTCGTCACACTTCTTTGCCCTCATTAGTGGTCCTTTGCTTTCTTCTTTCTTATTTGCGTGTCTCTCCCTATTAACCGTCAGCCATTTTGTATTTTGTATTCCTATTGTATGTGTCTTCATTTGCGCATTCGTATACCTCTATGTGTGTCTATGTTTAGTTAGTGTGTGTGTGTGGGGGGGGGAGTGCCAGTAATATTTGTGTCCCCTGTTTATACACGTTCGTGTAATTAGTTTTTGTTTATTTTTAGTTTGTTCATGTGTTTACACCTACTTATTATTATTATTATTATTATTATTATTGGCTAAACTGGCAAAATGACCATTCCTAAATACAATATCTTCACACTAAATACAATATCTTCACGTTTCAACACACGATTTCACATCAAAAATCTTGCAAAACAAATATATAAACGTTATATAATTTTTATTATCCAATAATCTTAATGAGTGTAGTCTTTCAGCGTGCGATTTACGGCACAAAAGAACTGTGTCTCTGTCCCTTGGGAATGTTCAGTGACATTTTGAAATTGTATGTAATAGGCTTGCAGAATATAAGTGTTATTTTTTGTATTTCATATGTTGTATGTATGAGTTCTAAAATTTTGATTATGTATTTATCAATACATATAACCCACAACGTACCAATACGTATCAATACGTTGTGGATGTTTTTATTATTAGCCAGGAACGTCGCTGTGTAATATATATGTAGTATAGAAATGTATTCCATTCATATCACTTTATGTATTTTCTGCTTTGTTCACAGGAACTGAAGAATTGAATCCGACCCTTTATTTAGCTCATTATCATTGCCAATGAATAGAAGTTGATTTTTTAAAAATTTGTTTCAGATGAAAAAGAGAATCGCTGGCTCCATTTTATGTAGTTTTTATGCACCAAATTGAAACTATGTATTCTCCTTTTAGTCAAGAACCGATTAACAGTGTTTTCATTTGTATGACATATCATGTGTGCGCATGCGTGTATCGCGCGTATCTGGATGAATCTGTCTGATGGCAGTTTGACTTATGTTTCGTTTGTGAGTATACATGAAATGGCTTCTCGACCAGTAGTATAGACAGTTGCCATAAGTTATTCATAGGAGACAAAAAGCAACAAAACATGATATTTGACTAAGTCAAAGTAATTCTTGCTCGGGTATTCATCAATATTTTATATCTTTATTTTAGTGATGTTAATAGACAGCACAGGCGGGACTGTGCGGTAAAAAGATTGCCTCCCAACTGCATGATTCTGGGTTTAGTCTCTCTGCGTGACACCTTGGGCGAGTGTCTTGTACTATATTCTTTTCTATTCTAGGCACGAAGCCCGAAATTTTGGGGGAGGGTTCCAGTCAATTAGATCGACCCCACTACGAAACTGGTACTTCACTTATCGACCCTGAAAGGATGAAAGTCAGAGTTGACCTCGGCGGAATCTGAACTCAGAACGTAAAGACAGACGAAATAAGGCTAAGCATTTCGCACAGAGTGCTAATGTTTCTTCCTGCTCGGCGCCTTAATATCTTGTACCATACTCCCAGGCCCATTAAGGCTTTGTGAGCGGTTTCGGTAGATGGAAACTGAAAGAAGCCCGTCACATACATACATACACACATGTGTATATATATTTATGAGTGTGTGCCTTTGTGTTTGTGCTTGGAAACCTGTATTGGCTTGTTTACGTCCCTGAAATTTAGTCATCCAAAAGATACCGAGAGAATAAGAACCTGGCTTAAAATATCAATTCTGGGGGCGATTAGTTCGATTAAAACCTTTGAAGGCGGTGTCCCAGCATGGCCGCAATCAAGACTGAAATAAGTAAAGGATAAAAGCCAGTGCTATCCTCTTATAGATTGTTCTCGAAGTTGTTGTTTTGGCCAGGTGCTGCTCTTTTTATCCCTATTATCATTTTTAAATGAGGGCGAAAAACTTAACACTGAGGTTTGTAAAATACTCAGCAATCATGTAATCTTCTTTGTTTCTATTTCGTACTGCAAACCACAGATCTGCTTCTTTCGACAGTTTCAGAAATAGTATAAATAGTATATTAGTTTTAATTGGAGAGAGAGGTGCTCCGTGCGTGGTCTCCACGATCAACTCTCATAGCGCAGAATAACCAATTCGGAGATTGAAAGATTGAAGAGAGAGAGAGAGAGAGAGAGAGAGAGAGAGAAGAGAGAGAGAGAGAGAGAGAGAGGTGGGGTGGAACCAATCTAAGAACTTCACTGATACTTTATTAGACCCGAGATGGTGAAAAGAAGAATTTGATATCGGCGGCGTGATTTGAACTTCGATTATTGCAATACCTTAACGTCTCTGCCATTTCGCCGCCTTCGACATGTTTAGAGTCGATTAAATGGACGATAACCTTTCTTCCAAATGTGTGACCGTGTGCAGGTGTAAGAAATTGTTTTCTAAATAATGACATTTCGCTTTCAGTTATAAACACCATTTCCCGCTAAATTGTAAAACATCACGAAACTATATCCGGAGTCAAACACCAGTTTCCACTGCATTAAACGAATAAGAGGAAAAATATCCCCGTAGACTTTCTTTCATTTATACATTACCTCACTTCATTTACTAGGGT
Source organism: Octopus sinensis (assembly GCF_006345805.1). Lineage (NCBI taxonomy): Eukaryota > Metazoa > Mollusca > Cephalopoda > Octopoda > Octopodidae > Octopus > Octopus sinensis. Next base: position 1,432 of record NW_021824428.1, on the reverse strand, counting down.
AGAAGACAGCAAAAATAAGATAGAAGAGATTCACTGTCTTGTACCCAGCAAATCAAGTGAGGTAATGTAGAATGAAAGAAGACTTTTCGGCAAATTCGAAGTTTCTATGAAAATTGCCTGCAGTTCTGTAAGTAATCGAATCAACTGCTTCACCATTATATTATAGTGGCGGCGATGGTGGTGGTTGCTGTGCTGGTGGTGGCGGTTGTAGTTGCAGTGGTGGTGGTTGCGGTGGTGGTGGTGGAACTTCGCCGTTCGACGATGAGAATTCAGCTGTTTGATCAAGTGAATTACCTGTTTCCGAATTAACGTATAAGTGGCTGAGCATTCCAGACATTTATATATTTAACGCAATTCTCAGACAGAGTCAGCGTGACACTGTGTGTGTGTGTGACAAGGCTGTAAATTTGAATTACAAGTACAATCCACCCGACAGGGTCTCATATACCGTTATTTGCCGGCGTGTAAGAGGCACTCTTGCGTAAGATGCACTGTTGCATTAGACGCACCTCTAGTTTACTGGAATGTTTTGTGGAAAGAAACAAATCCAGTGTGTTACATCATACACTCATGGAAGAATATTTTAAAGTGGTTTTGCTGGGGAAAATGCGTGATTCTGTGCATGTGAAAAACAATACTGTGAAGTTATACTGGCATAAAGTGTGAAACCATGAAGTTGTAATATATAAACGACGTTTGACGAGTGATGTATTTCAATTTTATCTCCTCGCTGATCAAGTGTACAGCATTAATAATTTGATCGCGAGAATTGCTATACAGGATGCAAAAATCGTATTTTCGGTTATGATGTTGTGTATTACCGTTGCACACCTCGGCTATGATTTTGTTATCATCAACTTACTGCAGATAGCTTGATGAAAGTTTAAAATTCCTTTCACCTTTCTTAGAGGATTTTCCTTTGGATGAAAAAAAAAAAATTCATTAAAGGTAACGCAGTCATTAAATTACATAAGGTACATAACATGTGTCAGTTATATACGCTGAGGAAAGGTGTATAATAAGATATACTGGTAGCTATAAATTTCGTGTTTCTCAGAGTAAGAAGATAAAATCCAAGACTTCTGTACACAGCAGTGACACAAGACTTGCATCGAAATATTACCAAGCGCTTTAATGAAATAAAAAGAGTCAAATCTAATTGCTAATAAAAACATCAGAAATTAAATTCCTTCAGCAAAAGGAAAAGAAATATAGTTCTATAATAAGTTAGCCCCACTTAACTCCCAACAGACTGATATTTTTGGCTTTTTAAAAAATTCTTTTATTCTTTTACTTGTTTCAGTCATCTGACTGCGGCCATGCTGGAGCAGCGCCTTTTAGTCGAGCAAATCGACCCCGGGACTTATTCTTGTAAGCCTAGTACTTATTCTATCGTTCCCTTTTGCCGAACCACTAAGTTACAGTGATGTAA
>NW_021824427.1:5000-10000 GCF_006345805.1 Octopus sinensis | reverse complement strand
CTTTCTACCGTTGGCACATGTCCAATAAAGTTTACGAGGAACGCAAAGAAAGTAGCAAATTACTTTTTCCAATTTATATATCACTGGAGCATTATTATTGGTACATTTGGCAGAATCGTTAGCACTCCAGGCGAAATAATTAGCGGGATTTCATCTGCCGCTATGTTCTGAGTTCAAATTCCACCGAAGTCAACTTTGCCCTTCATCCTTTCGGGGTCGACAAATTCAGTACCAGTTACGTACTGGGGTCAAACTAATTGACTGGCCCCTCCTACCAAATTTCAGGCCTTCTACCTAGAATAGAAAAGATTATATCTTGTATTCTGTACTACACAGTGTAACGGTATATTTCCGCCAACATTATTTCTAAGAGACCGATTTGACTTGTGCGTGTATGGTTAAGAAGCACGCTTTGCATTTTTCAACTAGGTTGAGGTACCACTATGCGGCGTTTAAAGGAACATTCTTCTAAGATAGTCTTGCTACAGATGTGCACGCACAAACACAAACACGCAAGCACGCACGAAGACAGACATAAATACAAACTCACACACATATTTTGTTAAATGCTCCAAATACGAGATTAGAAAAAACAGCCAACAACTGATGAAGGATCGTTCTATGCGTTGTTTGTCTTGTTTTCCATTTATGTCTTTCGTTGTTCGAAAAAATAGTCCATGTTCCATGTACTCGTACTTCGTACATTTTTGTTGTGCACGTTTCATGAATTCCTGTACCCAGATATGCATATATATATATATATATATATATATTTCTTTACTACCAACAAGGGGCTAAACATAGAGGGGAAAAACAAGGACAGACAAAGGGATTAAGTCGATTATATCGACCCCAGTGCAAAACTGGTACTTTATTTATCGACCCCGAAAGGATGAAAGGCAAAGTCGACCTCGGCGGAATTTGAACTCAGAACGTAACGACAGACGAAATACCGCTAAGAATTTCGCCCGGCGTGCTAACGTTTCTGCCAGCTCGCCGCCTTTGAAATAATTTTTCTTTAGCCCTTACTTATAAGTTATATATATATATATATATATATGTAACTGTTTGAGCGATATATGTATATTTTATATATATATATATGTGTGTGTGCATGTGTATATATATATATGCTTATATACATAATATATATGTATATATAAGAATATATATATATGTATGTAGGTGTAGAAAACCCTGGTTTCACGGCGGTAAAACCATTGTGAGGGTTTAGCTAAGGGCAAAATATAATCGAAATATTGTGACAAAAGAAATACTTTAACGCATATGTAATGATCAGTAGCAATTATTTCTGTACCACGTATTCTAGCAAATCCAGTTTATGCAAAAAGTCGAAGTGAAAATTTACATAAGTTTTGCGGTTTTAGACATTGGAATGACCACTCTTCAGACTTGCGTCAAAAGTGGGCTTTTATGTGGTGCATCTTCCATACATTGTTTCTTGTTTATATTGCGAGGAAACAACAAATAAATAAAAGTATGATTAAAGAATGAATAATTGGTAGAGAGAGAGAGAGAGAGAGAGAGAGAGAGAGAGAGACAGAGAGAGAGAGAGCATGTGAGAATAATGAAGGAGAAGAAGAAGAAAAGGGAGGAGGAGGAGAATAAGAAGAAAGATAAAAAAATGATGAAGAATAAGAATAAGGAAAAGAAGGAGGAGATGATGATGAAGAAGAAGAGGAAGGAGGAGATGATGAAGAAGGAGGAGGAGAATGATGGGTAGGAGGAGGAGAGAGAGAAGAAGAAAAAGAAGGAAGAGTAGAAGAACAAGAATAAAGAGAAAGAAAAGGTGATAAAGAATAAGAAAGAGGAGGAGATGATGATGAAGAAGAAGTGGAAGGAAGAGATGATGAAGAAGGAAGAAGAGTGGTAAGAGAAGAAAAAGAAGATAACGACATGAAGAACGGAGATATGAGAAGGAAAAGAACAATTGAGAGCTATTCAGTGTAACCGGCTGAAACTTAGGGATAAATTGTGAGAATGGCCAGTTAGTAGGTAGTCATTGATAACAAATTGTATTTGATGTGTGAAAAGTTATTTCACGTTAACACAAGCGACAACGTTGGCCAGACAAAAGGGTCAGACGGACGAAGTTGAAAGCAACGACAACAACTACTGCTTCAATACTAATAGTGAGAAGAGAGTGATAAAAATCAAATAATAATAATAATAAAATGGCACTAGTGATTGGTGTGGTAAGGGGAAGTGATGTGGATGGTAGGAGATATTCAATAAATCACATGAAAGAAAGCTGAAGTGTACTGGTGACCTTAGATTGAGATATGTGGAGACATAAAAAGGAAAAAGAAATGAAAAGAGAAGGGGAAAGCTAATGGGATGGGTCTTTCTGAAAGTGTTAAAGTAGAAAACCTAGAATTTAGAGCTTAACTGAACAGTGGTTATGCATGGAAGTATGCTAAATAAAATAAACTCTACGAACGCAGCATTCAGGAAATAGATCCGTTACCGAATGCTGCCTTAAACTACAGGATAAGCCCTATATCACAATATACTGTCGACAATTGTGTTCTGATGCGTCACTCAGCAAGCGCGAAGAGAAATATGGTTTGATTTAACCCACCTTTACACTGAAAACCGCCTCTTACGTGCCTGACATCTTCTTAAGGGCATTAGATAACCTTTTCGCTATATACATAATAACATAAAATTTTCAATAGGTAGAACGTAAAATTATCATATTCGACCACACCTTACTTAGCACAAATCATACCTGCCCTAAATCGAAATAATTGAACCTATGTGCATATTCTAACCCAACATAAATCCCGGTTGAACCAGTTAACTGCAACACTGTCCAACTTAACAGTAGCTCTCATAGGCAGCATGTTATTATTTTCTTTTACCCTCTCACTATTTTATCTTCCAAATAAGGAACCAACATCCGTAACATATATGCAATGTAGGTACCCTACTCAGCGAACCCAAATCCCATCCATGGATCTCTGACAGCGGTACAATAATAAGTTCATCATTATCCAGAACTTTTCCTATGCGCCCTCAAGTCTTCCTTCGATTCTCTTAGTTAGTTAGTTAGTTAGTTAGTTAGTTAGTTAATTTGGCTCAAAAGCAAATAGCAAGGCCATGTAGGGGGACATGAAGTTAAGTACAGGATGGTGTTCATGTAAAGAGTTCAGGCCACTTGAGGTCAAGGGAGGCTTTGAACAAAGCGGTTGTCGGCATCTTCATCATCTCGTCTGGCAGCTTGTTCCACGGATCCGCAACCCGAACGGAGAAAGCTCCTCTCCTTCGATTGAGATGAAATCGTCGCAGGTAGAGCTTTTCGGAATGACTCCGCAGCCGACGCTCTGGAGCAGGAGTGAAGAACAGCTCTTTCGAGAGGTTACGCTTTCCGCTTATGATGTTGTGGGCGAGAATGAGATCACCATCTTTTATTTATGGTGCTTCCTATTATATAGGGAACGTATATGTTCAACCAATTACACAACAGAATAGCCACATTACTTATATATAATATCCCATATATGGGATTATGACTTAGATCTGTTAATATGGTACATTTCAGCTAGTTACAGTACTAGCTTCGTTAATGGTAGGAACATACTATAATGGTAGTACCCGATAATATTGTCCGAGCATGGCTTTTTAATTCATGTCTAATTTATTCCAACTCTGTGTAACATTTCTCTTCTGATAAGTATATAATATGTATAAGATCATTATTAGCCTGTTCCTTTATACTTTACCGGATATAACGCAGATGCCTTTCCCTTTCAACATGTCCTCGTGTGGGCGTGCGTGTCTGTGTGTCTGTGTGTCTGTGTGTGTACGTGTGTGTATGTGTGTATGTGCACTTGTATTAGGGGCGGGGGCCTACATGCATCGGTGTGGAATATTTTGCTTATTTGGAGTATATATATATAAAAAACATAGCTTTGCCCAGATGAACTGTTTAAGCAACGTAGGCACAGAGACGTGAAGACATTACTATACGAAAGCTGCAAACCTGTGAGTAAAATTTTTAAATTCTACATTTTAATTACATATACATTCATATTTATACAAAACCTCTGTATATATGCACACTGTTATTTCCTCTCGCTTTCTCGCTGATAAATCGATAATAATCCTAATTGTAATTATAACTACGAAAGAAATAACAGCACATGTCCATGGGCGGTGTTCAGTTAAAAAAGTAAACGCTGTAAAAACGGGACCTATACCAGAACCAACTAAAAGAGAAAAAACGGTGGACAAATAATCATAAATACTATCAAAATAGTTGATCTATGATTTACACACACTACTCTGCGATTCTACTACAAAAAAAAACAAAAAAACAAAACAGACAAGAATAAACTCATAATGTAAATATCCCCAAATACCTATAGGATCTAAACATACTGATAGATGGTATGAACATGAACCTAGTAAAGTACTAGAAAGTAAGAAATATAAGATGTTGTGGGACTTTAACATTCAGACTGACAGAATAATAAAAGCCAGAAGGCCTGATTTGGTAGTGGGAGATAAAGACAATAGAAAGTACCGGATAATAGACTTTACAGTCACAAATGATGAAAACATCAATATGAGTCGTATAGGTAAAATAGCAAAGTACCATAACCTAGCTATAATAGAGACTATAGAATGTGCGGGTAAAATGTATTTCAGTAGTTATAGGTGCTTCGGGAACTATCTCTAAAGATTTGAACAGATGGATAGAGGAAATAGGCATAAAACCCTGTTTAGTACAGCTGCAGGAAATTGTGTTATTAGAGAGAGCAAGGTTACTTAGGAGGGTTCTTGGAATCTAAGATTATTTTCTGTAGCCCGATGTTAGGATTTATTTCTTTTTCAACAGTGTAATCAGTTGAGTGTATATGAAAATAATGATTATTTCTACTCTAGGCACAAGGCCTTGAGAATTGTTGGCAAAGGGGGCAAGTCAATTACATCAACTCCAGTGCGTAATTGGAACTTATTTCATCAACCCCGAA
>NW_021824426.1:0-12500 GCF_006345805.1 Octopus sinensis | reverse complement strand
AAGTTGTTTGATTAAAGGCTGTGCTCCAGCATGGCCGCAGTCAAATGGCTGAAACAAGTAAAAGAGAGAGTAAAGAGACCTTGGATCCAATCGATATAAAATCAATACTGATGTGTTTTTGTCATAAGTATATTTTCTCTCTTTCCAAAAATCATTTTGGTATAAATATTTTATGCACTAAAGTAACCATGCTTTCCATGAATTATATATCTCGTTAATTTCAAGTCCCGGTTTGGACCCAAGGAAAAATTATTATTATTTTCTCTTTCTCTCTTTTCTCTTTTACTTGTTTCAGTCATTTGACTGTGGCCATGCTGGAGCATCGCCTTTAGACGAGCAAATCGACCCCGGGACTTATTCTTTTGTAAGCCCAGTACTTATTCTATCGGTCTCTTTTTGCCGAACTACTAAGTTTACTCTTTTACTTGTTTCAGTCATTTGACTGCGGCCATGCTGGAGCATCGCCTTTAGCCGAGCAAATCGACCCCGGGACTTATTCTTTGTAAGCCCAGTACTTATTCTATCGGTCTCTTTTGCCGAACCGCTAAGTTTACTCGTTTACTTGTTTCAGTCATTTGACTGCGGCCATGCTGGAGCATCGCCTTTAGACGAGCAAATCGACCCCGGGACTTATTCTTTGTAAGCCCAGTACTTATTCTATCGGTCTCTTTTGCCGAACCGCTAAGTGACGGTGGGGGGACAAACACACCAGCATCGGTTGTCAAGCAATGCTAAGGGAACAAACACAGACACACAAACATATACACACATACATATATACATACATATATACGACAGGCTTCTTTCAGTTTCCGTCTACCAAATCCACTCACAAGGCATTGGTCGGCCCGGGGCTATAGCAGAAGACACTTGCCCGAGATGCCACGCAGTGGGACTGAACCCGGAACCATGTGGTCGGTTAGCAAGCTACTTACCACACAGCCAATCCTGCACCTATTTTATTGAATTTTGAAGTAAAAAACTTGATGTTTATCATTTTTTTCATCAGTGAAGCTGATTGGCTTAGTGGTAGGGTTGGCGCTCGTGATCGTCAGAATGTGCGTTCGTTTCCCAGACATGAAATTATTTTTCCCATGAGAGTTCCATCGGCCGAATTTGAACTCAGAAAAAGAAAAACAATGCCTGGCCTAAATTGCCATTAAGTTTGGTACAATGTTATAATTTCGTTTCGGTATTCAAAACAAACCGATTCATGTTTTATACACATCCCATGCATCCAATCAGAGCTCACCTTGACCTTGTTGCAAAGTTAACAAACACATTCTCCCAAGATAACTCACGACGAACAACGGTGTTGTAAGCTGACCGATCGCCAAGTAATGCCTGATTTTAGAAGGTAACAAGTAAATTAGATAGATTTGCATCTATAGGCGCAGGAGTGGCTGTGTGGTAAGTAGCTTGCTAACCAACCACATGGTTCCGGGTTCAGTCCCACTGCATGGCATCTTGGGCAAGTGTCTTCTGCTACAGCCCCGGGCCGACCAATGTCTTGTGAGTGGATCTGGTAGACAGAAACTGAAAGAAGCCTGTCGTATATATGTATATATATAAATATGCATGTATGTATATGTTTGTGTGTCTGTGTTTGTCCCCCTAGCATTGCTTGACAACCGATGCTGGTGTGTTTACGTCCCCGTCACTTAGCGGTTCGGCAAAAGACACCGATAGAATAAGTACTGGGCTTACAAAGAATAAGTGCCGGGGTCGATTTGCTCGACTAAAGGCGGTGCTCCAGCATGGCCGCAGTCAAATGACTGAAACAAGTAAAAGAAACAAAAAAGAATAAAGAATATCTATTATCAGATTTTGTTAGGGCCCCATGTGGTAAAGATGTGGACGGGGAGAATGTGGATAGAGGGTGATGTGCTAGCAACCCTCACCCCTTACTGTTTTACAAAGTAAACTGCTACACAAATAACTATGTACCAGTGTCGCTGGACTGGCTCCTGTGCAGGTGGCACGTAAAAAACACCATTTGAGCATGGTTGTTGCGAGTACTGCCTGACTGGCCCTCATCCCGGTGACACATAATACGCTCTCATAGGGGTTACACGTGTCTGTGAAATGCTGGTGAATGTTGGTGTTAGGAATTTGGATTTGGTAGACGGAAACTGAAAGAAGCCCGTCTTATATCTATGTGTGTATGCTTCCTAGCTACATGGTTTCGGGTTCAGTCCCACTGCGTGGCACTTTGGGTGGGTGTCTTCCACTATAGCCCCGAGCTGACCGGAGCTTTGTGATTGAATTCGGTAGGTGGAAGTTACTGCCGTGTGTGCATATGTGCGTGTAGGTGCTTGTGCCTCTCCCAAAGAGAGAGAGGGATATATATATATATATATATTATGTGTATTATGTATATATATATATATGTATGTATGTATGTGTGTGTGTGTCTGTGTTTGTCCCCCCAACATCGCTTGACAGCCGATGCTGGTGTGTTTATGTCACCGTAACCTAGTGGTTCAGCAAAAGAGACCGATAGAATAAGTACTAGGCTTACAAAGAATAAGTCCTGGGGTTGATTTGCTTGACTAATGGCAGTGCTCCAGCATGGCCACAGTCAAATGACTGAAACAAGTAAAAGAATAAAAGAATATATATATATATATTTCTTTACTGCCCACAAGGGGCTAAACATAGAAGGGACGAACAAGGACAGACAAAGGATTAAGTCGATTACATCGACCCCAGTGCGTAACTGGTACTTAATTTATCGACCCCCGAAAGATGAAAGGCAAAGTCGACCTCGGCGGATTTTGAACCCAGAACACTAACGGCAGACGAAATACGGCTAAGCATTTCGCCCGGCGTGCTAACGTTTCTGCCAGTTCGCCGCCCTTTAGAATATATATATATATATATATTGTCCAACCCATGCTAGCATGGAAAGCGGTTGCTAAACGATGATGATGATGATGATGATGATATACATATATATATGTATGTATATATATAAATATTAGTTGAAATTTATAGAAAAACAAAGGACGAAGACAGGTGTATGAACAACGGGCAATTATATAGTTTGACTCTCGGAAAAATGAAAAGGTTTTTTTATGTTTCGAGCCTATGCTCTTTAACAGAAAGGAATTTGTGACCCTTTTCAGTCATGACTGGCCAGGGGATTGCACCTAGAAAGTTACCCTCCCAGGCACAAGTCCAGGCAAGGTTGTTTATGGAAGACCAGCAGTCGCCCATGCATACCGGCCTCTGCTCTCCACGCCACTGGTGTTATCCAAGGGAAAGGCAAAGGGGCCGATACAGCTTGGCACCTGTGACGTTGTGGCTCATTTATTAATGTGCAAGTGCCCAAGCATTTCACAGACACTCTCTTTACTCTTTTACTTGGTTCAGTCATTTGACTGTGGCCATGCTGGAGCACCGCCTTTTAGTCGAGCAGATCGACCCCAGGACTTATTCTTTGTAAGCCCAGTACTTATTCTATCGGTCTCTTTTGCCAAACTGCTAAGTGACGGGGACGTAAACACACCAGCATCGGTTGTCAAGCAATGCTGGGGGGGGGGAGACAAACACATACACACACATATATATATATATATAAATATATACGACAAGCTTCATTCAGTTTCCGACTACCAAATCCACTCACAAGGCTTTGGTCGGTCCGAGGCTATAACAGAAGACACTTGCTCAAGATGCCACGCAGTGGGACTGAACCCGGAACCATGTGGTTGGTTAGCAAGCTACTTACCACACAGCCTCTCCTGTGCCTACACATGTACCCTTAACATAGTTCTCGGGGAGATTCAGCGTGACACAGGCACAACAGAAACAGGAAGAAAGTGTGAGAGAAAATTGTGGCAAAAGAGTATAGCAGGGTTCACCACTACCCCCTGCTGGAGCCTCATGGAACTTTAGGTGTTTTCACTCAATAAACACTCACAATGCCCGGTCTGGGAATCGAAACCGCGATCCTACGACCGCGAGTCTGCTAGCCTAACCACTGGGCCATTGCACCTCCTACAGAAAGAAATCAAAGAAAATAAACAGAGATGTGTGTGTATACACACACATACACACATAAATATATGAAATGTTGTTTACCCATCAAAATGAATAATCTGACACACCGTTGATAAACTCCCAAAATGGGATAAATATTAAGGATAGGAAAAAGGCTCTTTAATTAAAGAAAAGAAAACTGTTAAATTTATTTTGAAGGAATAAATTGGAAATATTAATAATTTTCCGCTGCTGTTTGCCAAAAAAAAAAAGGAGCGGCTGTGTGGTAAGTAGCTTGTTTACCAACAACATGGTTCCGGGTTCAGTCCCACTGCATGGCACCTTGGGCAAGTGTCTTCTACTATAGCCTCGGGCCGACCAAAGCCTTGTGAGTGGATTTGGTAGACAGAAACTGAAAGAAGCCTGTCGTATATATGTGTGTGTGTGTATGTATATATAATATATATATAATATATATATATAATATATATATATATATATATATAATATATATATTATATATATATATATATATATATATATATAGCGCAGAGTGGGTGTGTGGTAAGTAGCCTGCTTACCAACCACATGGTTCCGGGTTCAGTCCCACTGCATGGCACCTTGGCCAAGTGTCTTCTACTATAGCCTCGGGCCGACCAAAGCCTTGTGAGTGGATTTGGTAGACAGAAACTGAAAGAAGCCTGTCGTATATATGTATATATATATATATATATATATATCATCATCACATCGTCGTTTAACGTCCGTTCTCCATGCTAGCATGGGTTGGACGGTTCGACCGGGGTTCTGGGAAGCCAGAAGGCTGCACCAGGCTCCAGTCTAATTTGGCAATATATATATATATATATATAGGCGCAGCAGTGGCTGTGTGGTAAGTAGCCTGCTTACCAACCACATGGTTCCGGGTTCAGTCCCACTGCGTGGCACCTTGGCCAAGCGTCTTCTAATATAGCCTCGGGCCGACCAATGCCTTGTGAGTGGATATGGTAGACGGAAACTGAAAGAAGCCCGTCGTATATATGTATATATATGTATGTGTGTGAGCTTGTGTGTCTGTGTTTGTTCCCCTAGCATTGCTTGACAACCAATGCTGGTGTGTTTATGTCCCCGTTACTTAGTGGTGCGGCAAAAGAGACCGATAGAATAAGTACTGGGCTTACAAAAGAATAAGTCCCGGGGTCGATTTGCTCGATTAAAGGCTGTGCTCCAGCATGGCCGCAGTCAAATGGCTGAAACAAATAAAAAGACAGAGTAAAGAGACCTTGGATCTAATCGATATAAAATCAATACTGATGTGTTTGTCATAAGTATATTTTCTATCTTTCCAAAAATCATTTTGGTATAAATATTTTATGAGCTTAAATAGCCATGTTTCCCGTTAATTACAGTCTAGTTAATCCTCAGTATTGATTTGTACATTATGCTTATAATAATAATAATAATAATGAAATTATTGTATACAGTGCTCTTTATATAAACGGCAAAATGTTTCTGTGTGTGTCCTTTATACAAATCCACAATTTTTCAGTTAGAGGGCTCGCACACACATACATATACATATATATATACACATATATACAACGGGCTTCTTTCAATTTCCATCTACTAAATCCACTCACAAGGCTATAGTAGAAGGCACTATAGGTGGCTAACAGTGGGACTGAACCCAGAACCATGTGGTTAGTAAGCAAGCTACTTACCACACAGCCATTCCTGCACCTATGTGAAGATTTTTTACATGACAACAATTAAAACTATTTTGTCTGCTAAAACACAATGTTTTTTCCCTTCATCTTTTTTCAACTTCAATATTGTCAAGGTGAACCTCAAATTTGTCATCATCTGTAAAAATATTCACTCTGAGACAACTTCATTACTGGAAATTTTATAGTATACTTGAATTTGTTAATAAAGAATCTCTATATATATAAACGGCAAGATGTCTGTCTGTGTGTGTGTTCTTTATACAAATCCACAATTTTTCAGTTAGAGGGCTTGCACTTTCTATGGTCATTCATAACCGTCCGAGGGTGGTCGTGCACATCTCTACATTTCCCCAGTCACCACGCAAATCCATTAAAAAATCAATAGAAATGACTTTTTGTGAATTTTCTATCCAAAACCCAATCAAAATGCCCAAAACTTGATACGCCAATTGAATGGCAGTGAGCTGTATGGTTGTTCCTTCTTGAGCCATGCCTGTCTTATAAGGGCCGGTGTCTTGGCGTATAGGTTCCCCACCAGGACGGGACGCCAGTCCATCTCAGGTGAGCTGCAAGATGCAGGAGGAAAGAGTGAGAGAGAGAGTCAGCAGAAGTTTCACCATTACCTTCTGCCGGAGCTCTGTGGAGTTTAGGTGTTTCGCTCATAAACACACATCGCCCGGTCTGAGATTCGAACCCGCCATCCCTCGACCGCGAGTCCGCTGCTCTAACCACTAGGCCATGTGCCTCCGCAGCTAGCTGTATGTGATTGGTCGGAGATTTGGACAGTACTCGCATGTATGTGTGCACACACGCAGCTGTATATGCATGCACTAGCACTATGACCTGGTGTTGCCGGGTCATAGTGCTAGTGTAAAATAAAGTTTATTATAAACAACACAAACACTTCATAATTTAATAACTTTCAATGTGATACCTGTTAAACAGAAATTATTTTTAATTAGTGAAAATTTAATAAAATCTAATTATGAGTAAGTGAAATTATGCTAAATACAACTAAATTGAAAACCTTTTCCCTCTGGCCAACAATTGGGTGTGAATTTTACACGAGTAGAAGTTTCTTTTTAACAGTTTTTATCCAGAAAATTACCTGTGTAAATTACACAGGTGTGCAAATTACATGTGTTTTTATGGCATACATATATATATAGGTTATAATAGGTAATGGTGTCATTGAGACCCAAAGGTGTCAGGTAATGTTGAAGAAGTGCTATAGACACGATAGTTAAGTTCCAGGTTCGGTAATTTTTCGAAGGGGTTTCAACATTGGTCACATGTCAGCGTGTGTATATAACAATATTTTGCGTAATGAGATAAAGAACCAAGGCTGTGTAGATATGAGAACATTTATAGATAGAAGGTCTATAAACGTTCTAATATCTACACAGCCTTACACAAACAATTCTTATATATATGAATATATATATATATATATATATGTATGTGTGTGTATATATATTTATTTTAAAAAATTTTATCTAGTTTCAGCTCACGAGCTGTGGCCAGGCTGGGGCACCGCCATTAAAAAAAGCTATCGCCTGCATCGGCCGGGAATCGAACCTGGATCGACTGCTTGGAAGGCAACCATGCTAACCGTATGTATGTATATCTATATACAAAATATCTGTGTATATATATATATATATGTATTTATATATATGTATATATATGTGTGTGTATATATATACATGTATATATATATGTATATAAATATATATATATGTATATAAATATATATATATGTATATATATATAATTAGTAATGTTAGGGAGTAAATCCAAACTTACAGGGAAAAATTAGATTTAGCATTAAATCTAATTTTACAGTATAAATATAAATTAAATTAGAGATAAAACCACAATTAGGCAAATCAAACAGTGAAAAACATAAACCAAAACATAGGAATAAAAATAATTAATATAATATATAAAATAAAAAAACAAAAAACAAATGAGTACTCTTTGAAAATGCAAGTGAAACAACATATTTTGGTCAAAAACACAATACACAGCCTGGCATGAGAATTGAACTCACTACCTCACAATTGTGGGCCCAATGCTCTAACCACTGAGCCATGTACCTTCACATATATATGTGAAGGCATATAGCTTCACACATATATGTGAAGGCACATAGCTTCACACACATACATATACATATATATTTATATATCCGCTCAGTCAAAGTTGACTCTCGGTCACTCGTTGGATCAGTGTCCTCCAGTCAGTTCTATACTGGGCCACTTCTTTCAGATTGGCTATGTCCATTCCAGTATCACTCTTGATGGTGTCAAGCCAGTGGGCTCTTGGTCGGCCTCTTCCTCTCTTGCCACTGACCATTCCAAGCATGATGTCCTTCTCCAGGGATTTTCTCCGCATAGTATGACCAAAATATGCCAATCTATGTTTGGTGATCCTAGCTTCTAGCAACATTTTCTCTTAAGAACTTCTCCATTGACCAGCACCATATACATATATATATATATATATATATATATATATATATATATATATATATGGTGCTGGTCCCAGTGAAGGCGCATGTGTCAGTGATTAGGGGATCGAGCTTATGATTGTGAGATTTTGAGTTCAAATCCCGAACTGTGCTGTGTTGTGTTGTGTTCTTGAGCAAGACACTTTATTTCATGTTGCTCCAGTTCACTCAGCTGTAGAAATGAGTTGTGACGTCACAGGTGCCAAGCTTTATCGGCCCCTTTGCCTTTCCCTTGGATAACACTAGTGGTGTGGAGAGGAGAGGCCGGTATGCATGGGCGACTGCTAGTCTTCCATAAACAACCTTGCCCGGACTTGTGCCTGGGAGGGTAACTTTCTAGGTGCAATCCCATAGTCAGTCATGACCGAAGGGGATCTCAGCTGGTCCCTGTCCTAGTTCATGTAAAGAGCACACATGTCAGATACAAAATAATGTCAGATACAATAATGCCTTGATATATGAGTTAATTTCTTACTGGAGATTGCTCCTAAAGTGAAAACTCATAAAGCAAAGCAATAATTTCCCATAGAAGCAATGTTATAAATTGTAATTCATTCCTACAAAAATTTTTTACAATATAAAATTTATAATACTTGTAAATAAATGACAATAAAACAACAGTAGAATGTAAAGAATATTTTATGTAAAGTCAAAAACAATGTCAAGATTATTAGAATAGGCAAAATATTATTATTATAATTGTTTTCTGAATCACTTTGAAAAGACTCAGGGACACCATCATTGTAGACGTGGACCACTGATTCACAAGAAACAAGTCTAGAGTTGTTTACTGAGAAGCATTCCTTGCTTTTTATAAACTTCTTGGTAAGACACAGGTGCATTTGTTATGGTAGTAGAACTTTCAAAATTTGGATGTTGTGCTTGAAAAATAAAACTCATAAACAATGTCTGTAACTTGGGAAATGAATCTATACCTTATGAAGTGTTGTTCTTTGTTTGAGGGGAATCCTTGCTCTTTCTATTGTTGTGTGTTCACATCCTGAACTAGTTATTGCACAAATTAAATTTTTGGATGCACAAGTGAAATCAGTCTCAATTATGAATCTCTGTCCTTGTTTAAAATGGAATTCCGAACCTTCCAGTACTTTCAAGAATATTCCACATTTCGGACATCTGCATTCTTTAACTCTTCATTCTATTGTTGAGCACCCATTACACTCTCAGAGTGGTTGGTGAAAGGAAGAGCATCCAGCCGTAGAAACCATGCGAAATCAGACAGGAATCAGATGCAGCCTTCCAGCCCTGGTCAAAATGTACAACCCATGCCAAGCATGGACACCTTGGGTAAGTGTCTTCTATAATAACCTCGAGCCGACCAAAGCCCTGTGAGTGGATTTGGTGGGTGGAAACTAAATGAAGCCTGTTATGTGTAGATTGGTATGTGTATGTATATCTCTCTCTCTTTTCTCTTTTACTTGTTTCAGTCATTTGACTGCAGCAATGCTGGAGCACCGCCTTTAGTCGAGCAAATCAACCCCGGCACTTATTTGCCGAACAGCTATGTGACGGGGACGTAAACACACCAGCATCGGTTGTCAAGCAATGCTAGGGGGACAAACACAGACACACAAACAAACACGCATATATATATATACATATATACGACAGGCTTCTTTCAGTTTCCATCTACCAAATCCACTCACAAGGCATTAGTCGGCCCGGGGCTATAGTAGAAGACACCTGCCCAAGATGCCACGCAGTGGGACTGAACCCGGAACCATGTGGTTGGTTAGCAAGCTACTTACCACACAGCCACTCCTGCGCCTGTGCTTGTCCCCCAATATCGCTTGATAACCGATGCTGGTGTGTTAAGCAGTTTGGTAAAAGGGACAGATAGAATAAGTACAAGGTGTAGAAAGAATAAGTCCTGGGGGTCCATTGTCTGCATTGGCAAGGTTCCCATGGCTGGAGGCTCTTCCTAATGCCGACCCATTTAATGAGTGCATTGGGTGCTTTTTATGTAACACTAGCATCATTGGGGATCACCAAGTAACTCGCAAGATAAAGATCCACTCGGTTGTCAGAGGGAGTGGAAGCGAGGGGGATGGCTTTTTGTCAGTTGGAAGGTTGATGTATAACGGCAGGAGAGAGACGAGTGTCTTACTATAGAGGAGAAACCTGACGATTCCAGTAGGAAAAGAAAGGAGAGAATGATAGATATATAGAGAGAAATGGATGGTGTGGGAGATGTATGAGGACATACACAAAAGGTAGTGGTGGTGGGGGAATATTAGTGGTACAGAGGATAGAGGGGGATGTTTCATAGAAGTGTGAGGGGCTTATGAATGTGTGTGTGTTATTATATCCTTGCCTGGAGACTGTGTGATTGTTGTAGGTGTCACTGCCATGCAAGAAATGTCCATCGCCAATCTGCCACTAAGACATGTCAGGTCACGGGGAAATATTTTAGTTTGAAACAGGTGAAGGTTGGCCACAGGAAGGGCATCTGGACAGTGAAAATTCACCTCAATAAATATCATCTCACCAATGAGAGATTGGCAAATGTGGACATGGAGAACAATGATGACAGATGACTGGTATGGTTTGTCTCTCATGAAGGTTTAAGGAAGTAGTTACGCTGCTTCTATAAGCAAATGATTTGCCACATGTTTCAATGATATGGCTTCTCTCATGTATGAAAACATTTGAGACTAGACAAATTGCTGTTTTTGGAAAATGATTTACCACAGGTATCACAATGATATGGTTTTTCACCTGTATGAATGCGTTTGTGGTTAGTCAAGGTACTGGCGTAAGAAAATGATTTACCACAGATATCACAAGGATATGGCTTTTCACCTGTATGAATGCGTTTGTGGTTAGTCAAGGTACTGGCGTAAGAAAATGATTTACCACAGATATCACAAGGATATGGCTTCTCTCCTGTATGAATGCGTTTGTGCTTAGTTAAGTTACCATTTTCAGAAAATGATTTACCACAGATATCACAATGATATGGCTTCTCCTCTGTATGTATGCGTTTGTGACTAGTCAAATCTTTACTTTGAGAAAATGATTTACACTGATATGACTTCTCTCCTGTATGAATGCGTTTGTGCTTAGTTAAGTTACCATTTTCAGAAAATGATTTACCACAGATATCACAATGATATGGCTTCTCCCCTGTATGTATGCGTTTGTGTCTAGTCAAATCTTCACTTTGAGAAAATGATTTACCACAGATATCACAGTGATATGGCTTCTCTCCTGTATGAATACGCTTGTGCTGAGTTAAATTACCATTTTCAGAAAATGATTTACTACAGATATCACAGTGATATGGTTTTTCCCCAGTATGAATACGTTTATGGATAGTCAAATTAATTTTTTGAGAAAATGATTTACCACAGATATCACAATGATATGGCTTTTCTCCTGTATGAATGCGATTGTGCTGAGTTAAGTTACCATTTACAGAAAATGATTTACCACAGATATCACAATGATATGGTTTTTCCCCAGTATGAATACGTTTGTGGTCAGTGAAACTAATTTTTTGAGAAAATGATTTACCACAGATATCACAGTGATATGGCTTTTTTCCTGTATGAACATGCTTGTGCTGAGTTAAGCTACCATTTACAGAAAATGATTTACCACAGATATCACAGTGATATGGTTTTTCCCCAGTATGAATACGTTTGTGGTCAGTCAAACTAATTTTTTGAGAAAATGATTTACCACAGATATCACAGTGATATGGCTTTTTTCCTGTATGAACATGCTTGTGCCGAGTTAAGTTACCATTTTCAGAGAATGATTTACCACAAATATCACAGTGATATGGCTTCTCTCTTGTATGAATGCGTTTGTGACCAGTCAAGGTACTAGTTTGAGAAAATGATTTACCACAGATGTCGCAATGATATGGCTTATCTCCTGTATGAATACGCTTGTGCTTAGTTAAGTTACCAGTTTCAGAAAATGATTTACCACAGATATCACAGCGATATGGTTTTTCACCAGTATGAATACGTTTGTGGTCAGTGAAACTAATTTTTTGAGAAAATGATTTACCACAGATGTCGCAATGATATGGCTTCTCTCCAGTATGAATACGTTTGTGAATAATTACGTGACCACTTTCAGGTAAGGATTTACCACAGATATCACAATCATACGATGCTTTGCCCTTTTCATTCTTCTCCTCTCCAGAAAAATCAATTTCTTCAGACTCTCTTTTACATTCAACTTCACTCCGATATAATTCATTTTCCATAATTTTCCTTCTCTCGTCACAGTACACAAATGTCTTC
>NW_021824425.1:12500-15000 GCF_006345805.1 Octopus sinensis | reverse complement strand
TGTTTCGGGCATTTGACTGCGGCCATGCTGGAGCACCGCCTTTTAGTCGAAGAAATCGACCCCCAGGACTTGTTCTTTGTAAGCCTTGTACTCATTCTATCGGTCTGTTTGGCCGAGCCGCTAAGTCAGGACGACGTAAACACACCAACATTAGCTATCAAGCGATGGTGGAAGGGATACACAAGCACACACAGACACACACAGACACACACACACAGACACACACACACACACACACACATATATATATATATATACACACAGACACCAGTGTGAGATTAACAGCGGACCTTGAAGCAATCCAGAGAAGATTCACAAAGAAGATCGTCTCTTTGCAACAGCTCAGCTACTGGGAAAGGTTGAAACAGCTAAGACTCTACTCCCTGGAGACAAGATTGGAGAGGTATGCAGTAATATATGTCTGGAAGATCCTGGAAGGAATTGTGCCAAATTTTGACATTGTAAGCTACACCAATGCTAGAACGGGACGACACTACATAGTGCCAAAGATCCCAGCAATGCCATCACGCTTCAGGACCAGCTTCTGCAACAGCCTGGGTTTCAAGGGCTCACAGCTTTTTAATATTCTCCCAAAGAGTCTGAGGAACTTGCACAAAGTAGATGTAGGGGTTTTTAAATCAAAGCTGGACCTCTTCCTGTCGAGAGTCCCAGATGAGCCTACCTCACGACAAGAGGTGCAAATGAGGGTAGCTATATCAAACTCCATTCTTCATCAAGTGCCACATATTAGAGGAGGCTCTTCGTAATAACAGTGTAGCGCAAAACGGCGGTGCATCAGCATGGCCGCAGCACTGTGCTGAAACAACAACAAAAAAAAAAGACACTCACGTGCAGGCTGTTCCGTTCATCGGATCAAATGGATCCCTTGTCATTCGTAATCGACGGTGTGCCAGTTCGCGTATTCAAGGCGACGAGCTGGCAGAAACGTTAGCGCACCGGCCGAAATGCTTAACGGTATTTCGTCTGCCGTTACGTTCTGAGTTCAAATTCCGCCGAGGTCGACTTTGCCTTTCATCCTTTCGAGGACGATAAATTAAGTACCAGTGACGCACTGGGGTCGATGTAATCGACTTAATCCGTTTGTCTGTCCTCTCTGTGTTTAGCATGTAAAAAGAACTGGTTGATTCTTTACACTTTTTGGTGCAACTTGGGTGCAACACAATTTCCTTTCTTTTTGTTTCCAGAAACTATCAGTCAGGAACAAAACGCAACTTTAAAAATATATATGATTCTTTATTCTTTTATTTACAAACTAGCAGTATCGCCCGGCGTTGCTCGGGTTTGTAAGGGAAATAACTACATAAGCATTTTTAGAGAGTTATAGACAAAAAATCGCAAAAAATGCATTAAAAATGGAAAAAAATGATGGTAATTTTTTTTTTAAATTGTTGACTCATCGTAGACATTTTCAGAGAGTTACTTCCCTTATATTAAAAAAAATATGCATTAAAATGGAAAAAATGATGGTAAATTATTTAAAAAATCGTAGACTCGTCGTAGACGCGCGCTAATACCCAGAAGGGCTCGATATGAATCACGACTATAAGATACCCGGTTTTGGTTAAACTGCAACGCAAAATGTGGGAGTAGTTAGGAATCTAAATCGGAGGAGACAGACACAACTTGAATTTTATATATAACTAGCAGTATCGCCCGGCGTTGCTCGGGTTTGTAAGGGAAATAACTATATAAGCATTTTTAGAGAGTTATAGCCAAAAAATAGCAAAAAAATGCATTAAAAATGGAAAAAATATGATGGTAATTTTTTTTAAAAATCGTTGACTCATCGTAGACACTTTTAGAGAGTTGCTTCCCTTATATAATATTAAAAAAATGCATTAAAATGGAAAAAAATGATAGTAAATTTTTTTTTAAATCGTAGACTCATCGTAGACACGCGCTAATACCCAGAAGGGCTCGATATGAATCACGACTATAAGATACCCGGTTTTGGTTAAACTGCACCGCAAAATGTGGGAGTAGTTAGGAATCTAAATCGTAGAAGACAGACACTCACACAACCTTACTTTTATATATAAAGATGAAGCACGTTGGTATATTGGTATCCACTTGGTTCAAAATAGCAAGGCTGAACTTTAACATTGGTAAGATTCTTACGGCAAATTCAGCAGCAACAGAGCAGGTCAAATCCCAAGCGTCTGGAACAGGAGAATGGCTGATCACACTTTTAACACGTCCTTTCCCTTCAATAGCCGTGTCTCAAGTCCACGACG
Organism: Octopus sinensis; assembly: GCF_006345805.1. Lineage (NCBI taxonomy): Eukaryota > Metazoa > Mollusca > Cephalopoda > Octopoda > Octopodidae > Octopus > Octopus sinensis. The sequence continues at coordinate 12,745 of NW_021824425.1, read as the reverse complement.
CTAACAAGGAACTACAAGCACCCTTGTGGCTAGTAAAGAAATAGGTATTTCGTCTGCTGTTACGTTCTGAGTTCAAATTCCGCCGAGGTCGACTTCGCCTTTCATCCTCTCGGGACCGATAAATTAAGTACCAGTTACGCACTGGGGTCGATATAATCGACTTAATCCCTTTGTCTGTCCTTGTTTGTCCCTTCTATGTTTAGCCCCTTGTGGGTAGTAAAGAAATAGGTATTCCGTCTGCCTCT
>NW_021824425.1:7500-10000 GCF_006345805.1 Octopus sinensis | reverse complement strand
TAACATAAGAAGTACCACTAGTACTATCGCCAATACCACCACATCACTCCACCACTCTCCACTATCACACTATCTATTACAGGCATTGCAGCACTACTACAACCGTAGCAACCGCACAAATAGTAAACCACCACCACCACCCATACTACAGCAGATGCTACGGTACTACAAATACGACAACCGTAGCTACTACACTACTAGTGCACTACCACCCATACTACTACAGATACTATTCTACTGCAGCCACAGCAGTAACACGCTCACCACTTATCTACTACCACCTTGTCTATAATACACTCTGCATCACCACTACGGACCATACACCACTCTCTACTACCACCCATACTGTCTATTGCAGACATTACGGTACTACAATTACGACAACCGTAGCTACTACTCTACTAGTGCACTACCACCCATACTACTACAGATACTATTCTATTGCAGCCACAGCAGTAACATGCTCACCACTTATCTACTACCACCTTGTCTATAATACGTTCTGCATCACCACTACTATAGCATTGCTACAGCCATAGACAACACACCACTAGCCCACTACAGCCCATACTATAATGGATGCCATTATAGCCTAATAGACACTACGACAACAACGACGGACCATGCACCATTCTACTGCCACCCATACAAAAGCAGACGCTATTATAGCCTAACAGATACTACAGCAATAACTGCAGACCATACACCACTCTCTACTGTCACCCATACTGTCTATTGCAGAAATTACACCATCACGGCAGCCACTGCAGCCCATACTATAACAGACGTTATTATAAACTAACACACTATAACAATAACTATGGGCCATACACCACTCTCTACTACCACCCATACTGTCTATTGCAGACATTACGCCGTTACTGCAGCCTTGGCAACCATACCACTAATCCACTGCAGCCCATACTATAATAGACACTATTATAGCCTAACACACCACAACAATAATTACAGACCGTACACCGCTCTACTACCACCCATACAATAACAGACGCTATTGTTGCTTAACAGGCTCTACAGTAATAACCACGGACCGAACACCACTCTACTACCACCCATACAGTCTATTGCAGACATTACGCCGTTACTGCAGCCATGGCGACCATACCACTAATCTACTACCACCCACACTGCTATAGACACTATAATAGCCTCTAGCGTGAAATGAGAGAGAGAGAGAGAGAGAGAGAGGGAGAGATAGAGATAGAGAGAGAGAGATAGAGAGGGAGGGAGGGAGGGAGAGAGAGGGAGAGAGAGGAGAGAGAGAGACGAGAGAGAGAGGAGAGAGGAGGGAGGGAGAGGAGGAGAGAGAGAGAGAGAGAGAGAGAGAGAGAGAGAGAGAGAGATGTGCAAATTTGGCTTACTGGGTCACTGTAGCGATAGCGTTGAAGCAGGTCAGATGTACTTTAGCATCGTCTTGTCTTAGTACGCCGAAGCGGCGCAGTTATCGTACGCTATAAGCTCACCCGAACAACACACGGTAACGGGTGTGCGTACGTGTGTGTGTAAGTGTTATGTGTTATGTGTGTGTGTGTGCGCGCGCATGGATATGTGTGTACGTGTGTGCGTGTGCGTGCGTGTGTGAGCGTATGCAAGTATGCTTGTATGTGTGTGTGTGTGTGTGCGGGTATGTTTGTGTGTATGTGTGTGTGTGCAAATATTCTGTGCGTGTGCGTATGTGTGTGTGTGTGCGTGTGTGCGGGTATGCCTGTGTGGTTGTGTGCGAGTATGTTTGTGTTTGTGTGTGTGTGTGTGCAAATATTCTGTGTGCGTGTGTGCGGGTATGCTTGTGTGTGTGTGTGTGCGGGTATGCTTCTGTGTGTGTGTGTGTGCGAGTATGTTGTGTGTATGTGTGTGTGTGTGTGCAAATATTCTGTGCGCGTGTGTGTGAGTGTGGGCGGGTATGCTTGTGTGTGTGTGTGTGTGTGTGTGTGTCCGCGCACGTGTATGTGTGTATATGTGCGTGTGCGTGCGTGTATGTACGTGTGCAAGTATGCTTGTGTGTGTGAGTGTACGTGTGTGTAAGTGTGTTCGCGTGCGAGTATGCTTGTGTGTGTGTGTGTGTGCAAATATTCTTGTGCGTGTGAGTACGTGTGTGCGGGTATGCTTGTGTGCGTGTATGTGTCAGTGTGCGTGTATGTGTATGTATGTGTGCGAGTATGCTTGTGTGTGCGTGTGTGAGACTATGCTTATGTGTGTGTGTGCGAACGTGCGTGTGCGTGCGTATATGCTTGAGTGTGTGTATGTATGAAGGCTTGTGTGTTAATGTGTGTATATGCTTGTGTGTGAACGGGTACGTGTGTACGTTCATGTGTGTACTTCTGTGTTAAGCTTGTGTCTGTATGTATGTATATATATATATATTCTTTTATTCTTTTACTTGTTTCAGTATTTTGACTGCGGCCATGCTGGAGTACCACCTTAAGGAGGTTAAAGTCGAAGAAAACGACTTCTTTTTAAGCTTAGAACTTATTCTATCGGT
>NW_021824425.1:0-2500 GCF_006345805.1 Octopus sinensis | reverse complement strand
TATATAATATTATATATAATATATATATATATATATATATATATATATATATATATTTATATGTGCGTGTGTGTGTGTATATATATATACATACATATATAAGTGTAATATATATATATATATAAAATTCGATTAGAGGTTATGTTAGACTTATGAAAGGAAATACTGGTTCAATATTCAATTAATTCACTGGGTGTTAATTGAAACAGCTGTAAAGGATAATGATTGATTTGTTGTTGATAATAAACATTTATCAACTTCACTATCTCCATTTTCTTTTTCTTCCTTTATATATATATACATATATATATTGATAGATAGATAGATAGATAGATAGATAGATAGATAGATAATAGATAGACAGACAGACAGGCAGGCAGGTAGGTAGGTAGGTAGGTAGATAGACAAATAGATAGGCAGACAGATAAACAGATAGATAGATAGATAGATAGATAGAGATAGATAGATAGATAGATAGATAGATAGATAGATAGATAGAAATACATATCCAAATGTGCGTGTATGAATTTGTGTCTGTGTTTGTCCTCCAACCACCCCTTAGAAAAAACTGTTGGTTTGCTTAAATTCTCGCAACTTAGCGATTCGGCAAAAAGACTGATAGAATAGGTCAACGACTAAAAAATCACTCTCTGGGCTGCAGTTCAATGACTGACACAAGTAAAAGCCGAAATAAACGTTTGTTTCATCGCATCTTCTCCCATGCGCTCTTCTTTTTGTCACTATTTTTACAAAGCAAATTCTTGTCATGTTCAACTTCCATATTTTACTCTAAGTACATCTAGACTCGTTTATCGCGTATCCACTCGTCACCGATCCGCAATAGCACGATACGTTTAGTTGTAAACCGTGTTGTATTCATCACAGATTTATCACGCAGGTGGTAAGAAGCTGGCTTAAGTACCAGATTCAGTCCCACTTCATCGCCCCTTGGGCAAGGATCTTCTACACTAGAAGCCGTGCGAATTGCAAATGAGGCGGCTGAGGTAGAAATGGTCAAGATACACGACAGTCGGAGCTTAGCTGCTGTAGGTGCCAAGAAATCGGTGCCAAGAAATCCGCTATTCACTCCAATGCAAAGCCATCTGGTCTTAATAAATAACGCAGGCAAATGTATTATCTGCACAAAATGGCAGAAATGATGAAGAAAATTGATGGCGGTGGGTGTTTCGATGGTGTGGGCCACGAATTCGGTGTCATAGAATCCAATCTGTTATTCGTTCAATTTCCCAAATGCGCGATACTAATTCACTTACCAGTTTCTCGTTAGCCAGCCCCTCGCGATAAACAGGGCAAGATGTACTTGTTTTATATGCGTAGCTTTTGCATAAAAGGAACGCACGGGCGTATTCAACGCACCCTGTTTCAGCAGCCCTTTATTTAACCCTTTACTGTTCAGATTATTCAATCAAACATAATGCTTATTGATTCCCATTGATTTGAATTAATCGTGCATTATCTCATATCTTCAAGATCTTGATGGTGTAATTACTTAATGTAGAATAACATTGTAGGGTAGGTGTGAGAGCCTGGATCTGGTCAGTTTGAACATAAAACAGATTAAATATTTTGGCCGGATATGGCCGGTTTAAATACTAAAGAAAAACAGAGCTTTTAATGCTTTGAAGCTTATAGTGTTTTAAGCAATATTGAGAACCTTTAATCCGGCAAGCTAACCAATTTTTTTGCTTTTAAAATAAGCAAAAAAAGAAGAAAAAATTAAAATAAACCCAAAATATATTCTGTGTTATTTTTGAATACACAAAACGAAAATAATCATTGCAACCATCGCACTCAGTACATGAAGACGGACGAAATACTGCTAAGAACCTTTAATCCGGCAAGCTAACAAACATTGCTTAAACGCACTAAAAGCCCCGTTTTTCTATTCCTTGAATAAGGGCTACTGAAATAGGGTGCGTCGAATACGCTCGTGCGTCCTTTAAACCATCATATAAGATACTACTACTACTACTACTACTGCTGCTGCTGCTGCTGCTGCTGTTGCTACTACTACTACTACTACTACTACTACTACCACCACCACCACCACCACCACTACTACTACTACTACTACTTACTACTACTTATTATTATCATTATTATTATTATTGAGTGAGAGAGCAGTGCATTGCCATCAAAGTGACACTGGGGTACAAATATACGAAGCCCAGTATACCCATCATGACTACCCGTCTGATAAGGGTACACCAGACACATGCATCACAACCATATGTGCGCGACATGGTGATCTCATATCAAGATAAACAGCGCATGACCTTGCAGGTGGGGCCCAGTTAGAATTTTCTTCTGGTCGAGTAACCCATCCCACTCAAAAGGTCCCTCAATAAGGTTTGTTTAAGGATGTTGAATGAAACAAAGGGGAACTACCCAAGCCTTAAAGAATTCCTTCTCAACACATGGCTATGATGCTCCCCTACTATTTCTTCTCGTGATCAGAGATGCACATATCTATTTCTTT
>NW_021824424.1:15000-20000 GCF_006345805.1 Octopus sinensis | reverse complement strand
ATATTATTTATAATATAAAGAGAGAGAGAGAGAAAGGAAAAAGAAAGAAAGCAAGATAGAAAGAAAGAAAGGTGGAGAGAGAGGGAAAGCGACAGAAGCAGAGACAGATGTATGGATGTGCATAAATATATATAATTTATGTCTCATATATATAATTTGATCATATGCTACAGACATCTAGTAGAAAACACCTATATGCACAGCTATACACGCATGTGCATATATTATTAGTATTACTGTTACTGTTTTTCTTATTTATGAAAACTGAAATCGACAATGTCTAGCGACTAGTGTAGTTGTAAACTGTTGCTATCTTCAGGCGAACATATGTAGAGTATATATATAATATATAACATATATACATACATACACACGTACATACATATATACATACAAATATATTTATGTATACATACATAGATACATAGTTATGTATATATATATATATATAATAACAAATTAATAAATTAAATATATGCATACATAGATACATATATCTACCTACATACCTACATCTATATGTATATATACATGTATATATGGGTACAGGACACCAAAACAAAAACGTAGAACACAACGAGAAACGAAAACATAAAAACTAATACATGGAAACGGTCTTTTTCAAACAACGAAAAGACAGAGTATATATATGTATATAAACAGATCACGGCCATGGAAATGTACTGATATTTTATACATCTCGTTTCGTATTTGCAAAATATTGTCTTCTAGAGAATAGTCGTCAGAGCATTGAAAGCATTTTCATAGAGATATTGGTTTCGTAGTTATATATGTATATATGCATGTGTGTGTGTCTAAAATCTCACACCTCACACATATGCATATATCGTTTACCTTGAAATGCACGTGTAGTTAGGAGATATTTCAATATCGATACGGGCATCATTATCCGCCCAAACTTAGTGATTATATTGAAATAACTTGGTGTCGATGTCACGCTAGATGGAGCTGGTTGATTGAATAAAACATGAGTTTTCAATTGTGACTTATTTCCTCTACCCCGAAAAGATTAAATGCACCGTTGACTACGGCAGAATTTGAACTCAGACATAAAGACGGATAGGATGCTACTACGCATGTTATCCAGTGCAGGCGTGATTCTGCCATTTCGCACCATCTATGCTTCGCAAAATGGAAATAAAACAAAGGAAGGTGAGCTATTTACGACGTTACTTAACCCTGCGCAGAATAAAATGTCCTTCTTGATTGTTAACAACAATGAAAAGCTTTTCTTGCAACAAACAAATTCGGTAAAAAAAGAAGAAACAAAACATTTCTAGAAATAAAATAAAAAAAAAAACAAACTCTGAGACAAATACTGAATGGGATTTTTTCTCGTTCCTCTAGCAAGGGTAATAATGCGAATAATAAATTGCGTTTCCTCTACAGCCTTATGGATTATTTTGCAGACAATTTAGGGTCGTTGTTAAAGAGGAAAGAGAGCGGTACCACCAATACGTCAATTCTATATTCTAAGGAATATCAATACAGAAGTCTGATGAATACGACATAAAACCTAACCATTGCTGGTGTTTATTTAAATAACAAAATAGAACTGATCATGTGCTATAATCATAAAGAAAAAATCCTTTCTCTGCAGTTTAGGGAAAAACATGGTCCTTATGCTTATTGTAGATATTGATGCAGTGAATTAATAGGAATATATTACCCAGACGAAATTCCTGGGTAGATGATGCATTTCATTACTTAGTGCTGTTTGCTATTCCGTGCATTAAGTCAATAATAATCGCTAGTGTTTTGGGGTCTACGCAACACAGAAACTAACGTATTTGCGCAATGAAATACACGATTTTTAATAAAATTTTAATAAAATTCGTGTAATAGTTATGTCTATAAATTAATGTAGAGAATTATAAAAACACGTGAAAAGAATAGATATTTTTTTTATAGTACCGTTTTAATGAATATCTAACCGTTTACATTATGAAATTCCAACTTTTGTTCAAATGAAATAACGAAATTTAGTTAAGTGCAATATTGCTAAAATTCACTAATGCGTGTTTAACATTTTTAAACAGAACTCTAGAACTATTTGCAAAATTTTATAGGAATTAATACGTGTTCAAATACTAAATAAAATGTAGATATTTCAAGAAAATAATGTCCTCAAAATATTGCTTATATTTACAGTCCCATATTATTCAAATAACTTATATCACTCCGTTGAATATGCGAGGAGTCTTTTTTTTCCATTCCTCGTGTTTCGTTGTACAATTAGGCAACGTGTTTTAAAGATATTCATGTGTATCTATAAAACGTGGAATTAATGTTGGAGTTGGCATCAATTGCATTGAATGTATGATGCCTATTACTGATCGATCTTAGTAAAAAGAGAGAGAGAGAGAGAGAGAGAGAGAGAGAGAGAAAAGAAAAAGAAGGCAAAGCTATCAACGATTGCTAAAATTATGATATCAACGAAAGATATTCGTAACGTTTGTTATTTTTTCATACATATGTATTAAACGTGGTTAGATTCACCGCAAATTGCGCACGCTCGTCGCCTTTAAGATAATCTCGCTTCGTTTTAGTGAGATAGTTTGTATCATTTAGTGAGGAAGTGTGAAACCGCTGCCGTCGACGACTCACTGTTATTTGAGGGAGTCTAATACATGATCTGAGAACAGAACTAGCAATTAACCACAGAGGTTTCCTTCAGAAAATTCTCATTACGACTATAATCTACAGATAAATATAGACCCTGATATTATACAGAAGAAATCATCAGAGAATATGGAGTTCTGTAAGAAATGTTAGTTTGTATTTATTTTTTGGTTGTATTTTCCGTGTGTTGTTTTTTTTTCTTATCTTTTCTTTCTTTTTCGTTCGGTTTCTTTACATCTTTTACATTTCTTCCACTTGCATTTCAGTTGCAGCGAATCAAACGCAGCCATAATAAGTTTCGAAAAGCTGAATTACATATGTATATATATACATATACATATATATATATGTTTATTTATACATATGTATATATATACACACACACAAACATATATATATATATATATATATATATATACATATAATGAATATACAATATTACATATATATAAATATATATATACATATTCATACATGAATGTGTATACATATTCAATATATATATATATATATATATATATATATATATATATATATATATATATACATATTTATATATATGGTGTTATTATATATATATATATATATATATATCATATATACATACACACACAACACAAATATATATATATATATATATATATTTATATGTATACATATATACATATATATATATACATGTATATATATATAAACATTTTTATCTGTACGTACCTCTCTTGTTCCATAATAAATAAAGAAAGCCACGAAAGAATGCGATGTCACTTGGGATTTTTTAGCGCTTCTTTATTTCATGCAATGCATAATAGGATATACACATGCATGCTACATACACTACGACGCATACATTACTGTATAAATTCATGCCACCATATCTACAAATCCGTACATATAAATATATATATATATATATATATATATATATATATTATATATATATATATATATATATATATATATATATCCTTTTGTATACATAGGTGTGTCTGCGTATACGCATATACACCTTTGTGTGTGCACGTGAGTATGTGTGCATGTGATTCTGTAAATTCACATATATGCATGACATAATATATACACACATTTGCAAACATGAATTTGCATATATGTAAATTGTTTTGGGCCTCTTTTTCTGTATATATATATTATATATATATTATATATATATATATCTAATATATATATATATATTATATATATATATATATATATATAATATATATATATATATATATATATATGTATGTATATATATATATATATAATTTATATATATATTATATATATTATATATACACATAAGGCAAAACACAGGCAACTGAACACGCATGAGTATGTATGTGTGTGTATGCATCTATTGGTATGAATCTACACTTAGGGACGCTAGTCTGTGCATGCGTATTAAGCTCTTCGTATTCAAGGGAAGCTATTTTCAGGAGTGATATTGTCTGTAGCAATGAAGGAAATATCTACACATAATGAATGGGAAGGGCAAAGGAAAAAGAAATAAAGACGCAGGAAAATATTTCTTAGATTTCATTCATTATTCACATTGCTTGGAAAATTATTTACGCCTAACCACACCTTTACACACACGCACACACACACACATACATGCACACAGCTATATAAATGTGCATATATGCATATATATATATATATATATTGTATATATATTTGCATATATATATATATATATATATATATATATACATATATACATATATGTATAATATATATATAATATATATAATACATATACATATAATATATATATGTATAAATATAATATATATTATATATTAATATACATATATATATATTGTATATATTTTTACATATATGTTATGCATACATATATATAAATGTGTATGTACATATATATATATATATATATATAAATATAGAGACAGATAGATAGATAGACATAGATATATATATACATATACATGAATAAATAGATAAATAGATAGACGGATAGATAGACATAGACAGAGATAGATTGATAGATACATAGAGATGGATATACTTACGTAGATAGATAGACAGACATAGATATTTGTATATACATATAGATATTCTTATATTCCTCTACAACCCGCTGGGTTTCAGCTAGAGGCTGGGTCTCCTGCCGTGATGTGGACACATATTGCATTTCAGACAGAAATTTGTCTAGGTGCTTTTTTTAACACTACCACATTTACACCTTGCAAAATCTCTTAGAGTCCTTGGCAGGTTGTTAAACAGTTGTGGTCCCCTGAAACGCAAGCTATTTCAATACTGGGACCTTACGAAGGCGACGAGCTGGCAGAAAATCTTAGCGGTATTTCGTCTGTCTTTGTGTTCTGAGTTCGTAT
>NW_021824424.1:0-10000 GCF_006345805.1 Octopus sinensis | reverse complement strand
TTGGTTTGACTTTGTAACCCCTTCTCACGCACGAAACCATGAGGTTTCTTGGAGTGATAGTCGATAGGAGAAAGTTGTAGGGAATAAGCTGGGCGGGGAAGAACTTCGTAACCAGGTTCCCTCAACTTCTAGAGCGTCACTAGGGAAAAGTGTGGTGGAGCATTGCCAAGAAAAATGATTGGCCTTCTTTTTCTGACCTGTCTGGGACAGAAGAGTAGCAGTTTTTCGTTCATTTAGGCAATTTCAGCGCAATATATTCTGCAGTAATGGTTTTTCCGGGTTTTAAGAATTTATGGTGGATGCGCCCATCAGTCATCATCATTCATCATTGTTCGACCGTGGTCGAGACAATGGAATTTACCATGCTACGCCAGACTTCACGGTCTATTATGGCATTACGGAGGTCCTGTTGCTGGATGCCTGTATCCCTGGAGATTACATCAGGGTAGGAGAGTGTGCGCCCTCTGGTATTGCGAGTAGATGGCTTCCAGAGAAGAGTAGAAATTACTTCTTTTTCAGCTCTACAACAATGTCCAGCAAACTGGACTCTCCTACCTTTCACAAACAGTCTTCGTTTTTGAAGAGTTCGGGTTTAGGGAATAATTTCGGTGCTTCATTGTGGTCCAAGCATTCCGAAGAACGCGTTTTATTATAGTACATAATCCACCTTTCTTCTCAAGTTAAAAACCGTCGAGAAATGGTTTGGCTTGGTTACGGAGAAGCGACGAGCAAATTTCATATCTGCGCATTTTCTGATTTTCATTCATATCGCCTGTCGCGTTTTCTTTGATTTTTCGATTACATGCAAATAGGTGCGGGCAGTTTTTTTGGCTAACTTGAAGTTCTTTTGCCAGTTCTCGCTGAGTTTTGCGTGAAGCTTTCTCAATAACGGCATTTAATTTAGCGCCATCGATGACAGATGGACGTCACGATCTTCAACGCTCAGGTTTCCACTGCGAAATCATTTAAACCAACCTCATGGTTCCGGGTTCATTCCCACTGCATGGCACCTTGGACAAGTGTCTTCTCCTATAGTGTGAGTGGATTTTGTAGACGGAAACTGAAAGAAACCCGTTGTATTTATTATATATATATAATATATATATTCTATATATATATATATATATATACCCATTACCCATACCTGTGGAAAGCAATTTTATATCCCAGTTTATATATTTTGTTGAAGTATTGTCATGTTTAAAACAATTATTTGTTATCTCAAGTATACCAAGTTGACCTGTAGAAAATAACAATTCAATTGGTGAGTAGATGTTTCACATCATTGCAGGAATACTCATGAAGTATAATTTCGAAGTTAAGGGGTTAAAATTTATTATATTGTGGAATATATGATGATAAATGATAGGACACGAATCAATGTACATTTTGATAAGTGACGCCTGATTATAGGCCTATTTAAGTAGAACCTGTCCTGGGGCTAAACAAACACGACTTGAATTCCAGCAACAACAATATTTTCTATTTCGACGATTTAGTTTCTCAAACATCTATTCAATATCTCGCAGAGGAAACGACAGCGTTCAATTCTGGTGCTAATCAAGAGATTGAGAATAAAAGGCAAACCCACACACAGGAAGATAAAGAAAGAAGAAAAAAAAGAGGAAAGAAAAAGAATGAAATAGAGAGAAAGAAAAGGAAAATACAGTGGAAAGAAAGAAATAGAAAAGGAAAGAGATGTTCGTTATTGCAAACATCGATAGCGTATCGATAAAGGTTAAAATAACACAACTGGAAAATGCTAAGTGGAAAAATATTTGCTTAGAAAATCAAACATTACATTTCACCACTCAATCGCCAAATAAAATAAAATAAAATTATAATAAAAAGCAACAATAAAGAAGAAGAGGAAGAAGAAGAAGAAGAAGAAAAGCAACAACAAATAATAACCTCGTTATGAAGAACAGGAGCTAACGAGGAAACGGAAAAAAAGGAAGAGACTGACTTTCGATGCTCGGGTGATTCGATAAAATTAACAAAACTCCATCAGAGCACAACAATTGAAGAAGGAAGAAAAAACTACAACTGAGCATATATATATATATCTGTGTATAATATATAATATATATATATATATATATATAGTATATATATATATATTATATATTATATATATATATATATCTTATATATATATATATATATAGATTATAATATATACATATATATATAATATATATAATATATATATATACATATCTATATACATGCATATATATATATATCAATATACATCAATATATATGTAAATATAATATGGGTATATATAATATTATGAATATATAAATATATATCAATATATATGTAAATATATATATATATGGGTATATATATACATATATATATATATATATATATTATATATCTATATATATATATATTATATATATATATATATATATAGTTAGGATGAGTAAATTGTTGCCTTTTGTATACCCCCATGCTGAAATAGCAACCATGAACGGCTCTAAAACCACCTTAAGTTTTCATATATCAACATGCAGAAAAGACAGAGAGAGACAAGATGAAACTAGTAAAAATTACTGTATAATTCTAGATCCCGGATTTCTGTCTTTGCAATTAGAAATGCTTTGCCTCGTCCTTTTAGGTTGTACTCCAGAATGGTCGCAGTTTTATCATTGAAAAAATTAGAAGAAACGAAAAAAATATTGGATGACGAAATTCCTGATATATATCAGAGAAAGAGACATGATACCAAATCAGGAACGTGTTTCGCCAAAGATCTGTATGGTGAGGTTCGTCTTCTAGCACTAATTAACATTAAGAACTTAACGATTTATACTAATATCAACTAATATTCTCTCCTAAACATCCAATCTCTTTAAGAAATAATTCTCCGTTATATGTTTCATGTAAAAAGATAAAAGAAGGTCAAGCAATGATTGACTTGGATTATATTAAAGCAACAATCTCCGTTGAAATTTTAGCATATTTTGCTAGAAATATAATCAATTTTATGCGTTTTAATTCTTGAAATTGTCTTCTAGTGCGGATTGTTTTCTTCGTCTGTACAGAAACAAACATACAGCTGTCTTCATGCATCTACATGCATGTATGCATCCACTCTCTCGTGTACTTACACAAGTGTTTCAAGTGAAGCGCGCGTGCACACACAGAGAAAATACATACATATATAAACATACACTTGCATACCACACACACGTGTGTGTGTGCATCTATATATATATTATATATATATGTATATATATATATACATATATATATATCATATATGTATGCTATGTATGTATGTATGTATGTATATATATATCTATATATATTATATATATATTATATATATATATATAACATATATGTAGTTATGCATGCATAACGTATTTGTGTTTGTGAAATGTGAGATAGATATAGAGAAAACGATTATATGCCTCTACACTCACACACACGTAAGAAATAAATTATATTTTATTAATCAGCATGTGTATGTTTTGGTGTGCATATATAGCTATATCTATATCTACCTATATACATACTATCTACCTATCTATTTATCTATCTATCTATCTATCTATCTATCTATCTATCTATCTATCTATCTATCTATCTATCTATCTATCTAGCTAGCTAGCTAGCTAGCTAGCTAGTTATATACATACATTCATCAGACAGACATACATACATACATACATACATATAGACACACACACGCACACACACACACATATATATATATATATACACACACACACAAGTATGAAATCTACTGTTGCTCTTCTCTCCTCCTCCCACCTCTTGCAACTGTTATTTATTTGAGAATGTTTTGCGGAGAAGGGCGATGATGGCTGCTGTGGAGTGGTGGGGGAGGAGGAGACCCATTTACTTAATGGAATGTGTTATGTTGGCCCATCAGTGACAGTTCGGACAGACATTTTTGTATTAATTCATTTTGGGCAAAAACGGAATAAGAAAGAACACCAGCAAACAATTCTCTGCATTCATAATCATCATCGCCAACACTTTCATCATCATCATCATCATCATCATCAACAACACCATCATCATCATCATCATCATCATCATCATCATCATCATCATCGTCATCATCATCATCATCATCAACATCTTCAACTGCATCCTTATCACCATTACTAGCGTCATCATAATCATCATCAGCAGCACCATCATCATCATCATCACCATCAGGACGACGACCACCAGCACCACCATCGCCATGGCGACGCTCATCATCGTCATCACCACCGCTACCTCCACAATCAATACCGTCACCACCACGAGGACCACCACCATCAATATCATTATCATCATCAACGTCGTCATCATTATCATCATCGTCACTAGCAGCAGCAATGCTCCAGCATGGTCGCAGTCGAATGACTGAAACATGTATTAGGATAAAAGAGTGAAAGTGTAATGCAGGAAACGACGTGTTTTGTGGGGAGGGGGAGAGAATCAGAATCCCTGGAGACGTGGGAATTGAGAAACTGCGTTGTGGGAAAAAAAAGACAGCAGGGGAAGAAGGAGCTGCCAGAAGGAAAATGTATCCAATGTCTTGGAGAGTTTATACGAAGGGGTATTACAAGAATGACGAAGGAAGACAGGGAGGCCGAAGAAGATACGCAGGGTTGAAAAGGGGTTCTGAATGAACCTAATAACGTCTGGGGAAGATGGAGCCGATTAAGTTCCAAACGAGGATGATTGGAGGCGTGTTGCCACCCCCACGAAAGGGTCAAGCGAACGAGAGGTAACAAGCCTGTGACTATTGGCTCCATCAACATCACTATCATCGTCATCTTCAGTGTCATCAGGATCATTATCGTGATTATCATCATCCTCACCATCATCATCATCACCATTACCATCACCACCGTCGTCACGACCGCCTCTGCCACCACCACCACTACCATTATGATCATCATGATGATCATAATTAAAGCCATAATTATCACTTACCATCACCGTCTCTCGACTCCTCCTCTTCCGCATCCTATACATTCTGCCCCTCCTCTCCTTCCTCCTTCTACGTACCCTTCCTCTCCCACCTCCTCTCCCTCCTCTTCCTTATCATATCAAAGGTGACTGAGTCATTAACCTTCACCAAAACCACCATTGCCCCACGCAAACCTTCCCATTGCCCCAAATCACTCGGCGTTACCACACACACCACACACACACAAACACACACACACACACACAAACACACACACACACACACACACACAAACACACACACACATACATACACACACACACACACACACACACCATCACCGTCACCACCGGTCTCATGAAGACCATCATAACTGTCTGCAGCGTGACTGTCATGACCACTACGATGACAACGACGACGACGACCCCCACCACCACCACCACCACCATCTGCTCCAACTCCACCCCCATCAAACCAGTTCAACACCATCCCCTGCACCACCGCCACACTCCTCTTTCACTTCAACGCAACACTCTTCATTAACTTACCGTCAAAACCAACGCGTTCCCCATCACCACCGTCAGCATCCCCAGCCGCACCACCCTCACAACCATTACCGCAATCTTGATGACCATCACGAATGACAGGAGTTCCACCATCGTCCTCATCATCACCACAAAAAAAAAACAAAAAAAAAAGAAACAAAAATAGCGAGGACGTGTTCGTCAACACCGCCGACAATCTTCAACATAATCAACAACATTACGCCGCCTTCTCCATCGCCATTTTCTTCAGGGTGACTATGATGATGATGATAAGAATGATGATAATGCTGCTGCTGCTGATGATGATGATGATGATGACAATGTTGATGATGATGGTGATGATGATGATGGTGATGATGATGATGATGATGATGATGATGGTGATGATGATGGTGATGGTGATGGTGATGACGATGATGATGATGATGATGATGATGATGATGATAATGATGGTGATGATGATGATGACGATGATGTTAATTATAACGATGATAACGATGATGATGATGACGGTGATGATGGTGATGATGGTGGTTGTGGCGTGGATAGTGGTAGTGGCGATGGCGGCGGCGGCGTTGGTGGTGGTGTTCCAGACGATGACGACGACGATAAATAATGATGATGACGATGATGATGATGATGATGTCGACGACGACGACGACGACAGCAATGAGGATCACGACAATGATGATGATGATGACGTCGTTGATGGTGGCACTGGTCCTCCTCCTCCTCTCCCTCCTCCTCCTCTTCCTCATCATCATCATTATCATCCACATCATTATCATCATCATCAGCTTCATTATCATTATCGTCCTTACCTACTTCAGTAACAACGTCATCACCATCACCATCATCATCACCATCATCACAATCAGGGCCTATACGAGTAAGGAAAGAGACTGGAGCAAAAAACATGGGCATTGTTATCCGCCACCACCCACCATCATCGGCCCACCCCCTCAAACAACAACTGAACACAAACCAACATCAACAAGAACAACAACAACAACAACGAAAAAATGACCATTTAACAATTCAAATAACAAAATAAACAAAAACATGAAAAGAAAGAAAAATTCGACGTTTATAAATAAATAAATAAATAAATAAATAAATGAGATTTTGAACCCAAAAATGAACTGGGCAACAACAACAACAACAACAACAACAAGACTATAAAGAAAAGAATAAAAGAACAATAGAACACAGAAAATAACATTGACAACATCATCAGCAAAAAGCATCATCATCATCACCATCATCGTCATCCTCCTCCTCCTCCTCATCATCATCACCATCATCATCATCATCATTATCACCATCACCACTAACACCAATTCGGTCTCCCCCTCCTTCACCTTCTCCTCCAGCACCACCACCACCACTATCATCATCATCATCAGCCTCATCATCATGATCATCATCATCATCATCATCATTATCACCATCGTAATCATCCCCATGATCATCATCATTATCATCATCACTACTATCATGATGATCATCATCATTATCACCAGGGTCATCACGAATAACAACCGCAAGAACAACAAAATGACAAGCACAACAACAAGACCAACAACAAGTGCATTATCGTGTAAACGATAATGATTAAAATGCAAATTTTTGTGCGGGACGTTGGTTGGTGACGGGGAGGGGGAGCGGGATATGTGGATGAGCAAGATGTCGGTTTGTTTGTATTGTGTTTTATTTTTTTTATTTAAATTTAAAAACAAAATAAAGTAAAATTGTTTTAAAATTTTATTATTGATTCTACTTTATACATATATATATATATATATTTGGTGTGTGTGTGTGTGTGTGTGTGTGTGTGTTTTATTGTTTGTTTTGTTTAATCTGCTAAGTGCCAAGTCTAAAAATGGACATCAATGATGTGTGTGTGTGTGTGTGTGTGTGTGTGTGTGGTTGGATTTAGAGCGCGGTGGGGGGATGGGGGATCTGCCATCATCATCATCATCATCATCATCATTATCCACCATCAGTTAAACATTGTTTGACTGTTTCATGAAAATCACCGCCAGAGAACCTCTGCTTCAGAGCAACGAGGCCGTCACAACGGCTACCCCCCACCCAACCACCCACATCGCACTACCCTTTCCCCCCACCGTCCACATCCCTATCCCCCGATCCGTCAATGACGGGGGATATTTTTTTTTGCACTGGCACCACTATTACCACCGCTGCGACCACCACCACCACCAACACCATCACTATCATCCCTACTACTACTACTACTACTACTACTACTATTACAAGCTCCATTACCACCATCATCACCAGCACCAACACTACTACTAACGCCACCACCAACATCACCACCATGATCGCAACCATCACCACCAGAATTACTACTACTACTATTGCTACTACTACTACTACTACTACTACTACTACTACTACTACTACTACTACTACTACTGTTTAATATTACTACTCTCTACACATACCATTACTAATATTTGCACTCCTACAACTAATGTTAGTAGTACGACAGCCTTCATCACCATTTACACTACCGCCAGTGCCATCACCACTACCACCACAACCACAACAACCACGACTGCCACTACCGCATCTTTACCCCTAAAACCTGCGTGAATACCACAGTATTTAAAAAATCTTCATCTAGGAAAATAGTTTGGTATTTTGGTGTTAATCGACCTTCGTAAAATAGTGAGAAATGGCTAAAATCTGCCAGAAGAGAGGTCAAAAATACTACCAACAAACCGCTAGCGTTCAGGGAGGTGAGAAAATCTTTTACGTTTCGAGCCTACGCTCTTCAGCAGAAAGGAACACGAAGAAGTAAACAGAGAGAGAATTAAAAATAAAACCTTTGGAGCTAGCGGTCAATACATACATTGATATACATACAGACATACATACACACACACACACACACACACACACACATATATATATATATATATATATATATATATACATATATATATATATATATATTTGAACGTATATATGTATATATATATGTGTGTGTATGTATATGTATGTGCTTTCATGTATATATGAAAGTATGTGTTTGTTATTTGGATGCGTGCATTTATTCGGTTGATAAGCTGTCCTAAAGAAATCATCTGGTTGATTGTTCTTAGAAGAAAACTTACGCAAAAATGTACGTGTATGTGTGTGTGTGTGTGTGTGAATGACTGTGTGTGTGTGTTCGCGCGTGTGTATGAATGTGTGCAAGTGTGCGTGTGAATGTATGCGTATGTATCGATGGATGTGTACGTATATGGGTTTTTCTAGGAATTTAAATTTAAGAATGAAAATTTGTGTATACTGAAGTGCATTCACAGTTAACCGTTACACAGATATAGTAACACATACAATACCACACACTAACATACATATATACAATGACACACACTTGCATGTTGCTATACAAAGCACACACACATACATACACTGTCCCTTTCTCTCCCACTCTGTCTGTCTGTTTCTCTCTCTCTCTCTTTCTTTCTCTCCCTCACACACTCACACTCTCACAGTATTACATTTGCATGCAGGCACATAAAAATCCACTTCCAAAATAAAACAACATCGCATATGACTTCCTGTATCACGTGACGTATGATAATACAGTGTTTGGAAAGGTTGTAAAGTATTTTTGCGAGTTTAATGAAAATGAATGTTTGTTACTATGGTAACTGTTTTTACAATAGCTCCGAGCATATCAATTTTATTAATATTTATTAAATTTAATTTCACTTTCGTTTTCCTCCAAGCTTCGGAAATCAGCATTCGTATATGTGTACATGTATATATATATATACGTGTGTATGTGTGTGTGTGTGTGTGTACGTGTGTGTAAGTGTCTGTGTAAGTGTGTCTATGTTTTAATGTGTGTGTGTGTCTGTGTATAATATGTGTATATATATGTGCGTGTGTGTGTGGGCATGTATATGTTTATATATATGCATATGTATACATGTGTACAAAGACACATACGCACTCATACGTAAAGATGTGTAAAAGTATGTTATATATATGTCGATACACACACATTCAACACACACACATATATATATATATATATATATATCTATATATATATATATATATATATATTATATATAATATACGGGATAGAGCAATATATAAGTATGCTTTTTCGTTATGTAGATATGTATATGTGCGTATACACACATGCATGTATTTGTGTGTATATGCGTATGGATATATGCGTGTACGTGTATATATATATATATATATATATATATATATATATATATATATATATGTATGTATATATATCTATATGTATGTTATATATAGATACATATGTATATACACATATATATAAATGTATATATATGTATATCTATATGTATGTTATATATGTATATATACATATGTATATATATATATATATATTATATATATATATATATATATATATCTATATATATATATATATATTATATATATATACGTGTTGTTCCGGTATATTTTTTCTCATTTCTCA